>NW_028157631.1:0-45182 GCF_964263955.1 Coregonus lavaretus
AATTCAAAGGGATTTTATTGGCATGGGAAAACATATGTATACGTTGCCAAAGCAAATGGAATAGACAATAAACAAAAGGGAAATAAACAAGGGAAACATTAGTTACACTCACAAAAGTTTTAAAATAATATAGACATTTCAAATGTTATATTTATATACAGTGTTGTAAACAATGCGCAAGTAGTTGAAGTATGAAAGGGGAAATAAATAAACAGATAAATATAGGTTGTATTTTACAATGTTGTTTGTGCTCCACTGGTTGCCCTTTTCTCATGGCAACGGGCCACACATCTTGCTGCTGTGATTGTACATTGCGGTATTTCGGGTAACAGATATGGAAGTTGATCAATGTTAGATTTTTTTTCAAATTATTTGTGGGTCTTTGTAATCTGAGGGAAATATGTGTCTCTAATATGGTCATACATTTGGCAGGAGGTTAGGAAGTGCAGCTCAGTTTCCACCTAATTTTGTGGGAAGTGCGCACATAGCCTGTCTTCTCTTGAGAGCCAGGTCTGCCTACGGCGGCCTTTCTCAATAGCAAGGCTATGCTCACTGAGTCTGTACATAGTCAAGAATTGTCTTAATTTTGGGTCAGTCACAGTGGTCAGGTATTCTGCCATTGTCTAGCTTACACATTCCATTACCACTGTCTACTTTACACAGTCCATTACCACTGTCTAGGTTACACAGTCCATTACCACTGTCTACTTTACACAGTCCATTACCCCTGTCTAGCTTACACATTCCATTACCACTGTCTACTTTACACAGTCCATTACCACTGTCTAGGTTACACAGTCCATTACCACTGTCTAGCTTACACATTCCATTACCACTGTCTACTTTACACAGTCCATTACCACTGTCTAGGTTACACAGTCCATTACCACTGTCTAGGTTACACAGTCCATTACCACTGTCTAGGTTACACAGTCCACTCTCTAGGTTACACAGTCCATTACCACTGTCTAGGTTACACAGTCCACTCTCTAGGTTACACAGTCCATTACCACTGTCTAGGTTACATAGTCCACTCTCTAGGTTACACAGTCCATTACCATTGTCTAGGTTACACAGTCCATTACCACTGTCTAGGTTACACAGTCCATTACCACTGTCTAGGTTACACAGTCCACTCTCTAGGTTACACAGTCCATTACCACTGTCTAGGTTACACAGTCCATTACCACTGTCTAGGTTACACAGTCCATTACCCCTGTCTAGGTTACACAGTCCATTACCACTGTCTAGGTTACACAGTCCATTACCCCTGTCTAGGTTACACAGTCCATTACCACTGTCTAGGTTACACAGTCCATTACCCCTGTCTAGGTTACACAGTCCATTACCACTGTCTAGGTTACACAGTCCATTACCCCTGTCTATGTTACACAGTCCATTACCACTGTCTAGGTTACACAGTCCATTACCCCTGTCTAGGTTACACAGTCCATTACCACTGTCTAGGTTACACAGTCAGTTACCACTGTCTAGGTTACACAGTCCATTACCCCTGTCTAGGTTACACAGTCCATTACCACTGTCTAGGTTACACAGTCCATTACCCCTGTCTAGGTTACACAGTCCATTACCACTGTCTAGGTTACACAGTCCATTACCCCTGTCTAGGTTACACAGTCCATTACCACTGTCTAGGTTACACAGTCCATTACCCCTGTCTAGGTTACACAGTCCATTACCCCTGTCTAGGTTACACAGTCCATTACCACTGTCTAGGTTACACAGTCCATTACCCCTGTCTAGGTTACACAGTCCATTACCACTGTCTAGGTTACACAGTCCATTACCCCTGTCTAGGTTACACAGTCCATTACCATTGTCTAGGTTACACAGTCCATTACCACTGTCTAGGTTGCACAGTCCACTCTCTAGGTTACACAGTCCATTACCACTGTCTAGGTTACACAGTCCATTACCACTGTCTAGGTTACACAGTCCATTACCACTGTCTAGGTTACACAGTCAATTACCCCTGTCTAGGTTACACAGTCCATTACCCCTGTCTAGGTTACACAGTCCATTACCACTGTCTAGGTTACACAGTCCATTACCCCTGTCTAGGTTACACAGTCCATTACCACTGTCTAGGTTACACAGTCCATTACCCCTGTCTAGGTTACACAGTCCATTACCACTGTCTAGGTTACACAGTCCATTACCCCTGTCTAGGTTACACAGTCCATTACCACTGTCTAGGTTACACAGTCCATTACCCCTGTCTATGTTACACAGTCCATTACCACTGTCTAGGTTACACAGTCCATTACCCCTGTCTAGGTTACACAGTCCATTACCACTGTCTAGGTTACACAGTCCATTACCACTGTCTAGGTTACACAGTCCATTACCCCTGTCTAGGTTACACAGTCCATTACCACTGTCTAGGTTACACAGTCCATTACCCCTGTCTAGGTTACACAGTCCATTACCACTGTCTAGGTTACACAGTCCATTACCCCTGTCTAGGTTACACAGTCCATTACCACTGTCTAGGTTACACAGTCCATTACCCCTGTCTAGGTTACACAGTCCATTACCCCTGTCTAGGTTACACAGTCCATTACCACTGTCTAGGTTACACAGTCCATTACCCCTGTCTAGGTTACACAGTCCATAACCACTGTCTAGGTTACACAGTCCATTACCCCTGTCTAGGTTACACAGTCCATTACCATTGTCTAGGTTACACAGTCCATTACCACTGTCTAGGTTGCACAGTCCACTCTCTAGGTTACACAGTCCATTACCACTGTCTAGGTTACACAGTCCATTACCACTGTCTAGGTTACACAGTCCATTACCACTGTCTAGGTTACACAGTCCATTACCACTGTCTACGTTACACAGTCAATTACCCCTGTCTAGGTTACACAGTCCATTACCACTGTCTAGGTTACACAGTCCATTACCACTGTCTAGGTTACACAGTCCATTACTACTGTCTAGGTTACACAGTCCATTACCACTGTCTAGGTTACACAGTCCATTACCACTGTCTAGGTTACACAGTCCATTACCATTCTCTAGGTTACACAGTCCATTACCACTGTCTAGGTTACACGGTCCATTATATCACAGTGTGTGTTTGTTTCATATGTATGGATGCTTGGTAACTGTGATAATATATGGGGGTTCATAGCAAGTAAAGAGCTCTATCTCTCTGGGAGAAGAAAACGCATCTTCCCTCTCCACATTTGGTCTACACACATGCGAACACACATTTAAACACACACACACACACACACACACACACACACACACACACACACACACACACGTATCTTCTCCAGTATTTTTAATCAGAGCAGGCCAATTAGCTGCTGTAGTGTTATACCCCTGCAGTGGAGGGGCTGAGTGGCTGATTGAATTGCAAAGCAGAGTGGATCAGACAGCCTGCAGCACTGAATAGAAGGGGGAGTGGAGGTCAAGTCAATCAAATACAATTGTATTTGTCACATGCTTCGTTAACAACAGGTGTAGACTAACAGTGAAATGCTTACTTACAGGCCCTTCCCAACAATGCAGAGAGAAAGAAAACAGAGAAATAATAGAAAAGTAAAACACGTAATAATAAAAGTCATAATAGATTCACAATGAGTAACGATAACTTGGCTATATTGAGGTAGATATGGACATATAACTATGAATGAAGTGACAGATAATAAACATTAGCAGCAGCGTGAGGAGTCAAAAGATTTAGTGCAAAAAGGGTCAATGCAGATAGTCCGGGTAGCTATTTGGTTAACTATTTAGCTAACTATTTAGCAGTCTTATGGCTTGGGGTAGAAACTGTTCAGGGTCCTGTTGGTTCCAGACTTGGTGCATCAGTACTGCTTCCCGTGCGGTAGCAGAGAGAACAGTCTATGACTTGGGTGGCTGGAATCTTTGACAATTTTAGGGCCATCCTCTGACACCACCTGGTATAGAGTTCCTGGATGGCAGGGAGCTCGGCCCCAGTGACTACCCTCTGTAGCGCCTTCCGCTGACACCACCTGGTATAGAGTTCCTGGATGGCAGGGAGCTCGGCCCCAGTGACTACCCTCTGTAGCGCCTTCCGCTGACACCACCTGGTATAGAGTTCCTGGATGGCAGGGAGCTCGGCCCCAGTGACTACCCTCTGTAGCGCTTTCCGCTGACACCACCTGGTATAGAGTTCCTGGATGGCAGGGAGCTCGGCCCCAGTGACTACCCTCTGTAGCGCCTTCCGCTGACACTACCTGGTATAGAGTTCCTGGATGGCAGGGAGCTCGGCCCCAGTGACTACCCTCTGTAGCGCCTTCCGCTGACACCACCTGGTATAGAGTTCCTGGATGGCAGGGAGCTCGGCCCCAGTGACTACCCTCTGTAGCGCCTTCCACTGACACCACCTGGTATAGAGTTCCTGGATGGCAGGGAGCTTGGCCCCGGTGATGTACTGGGCTGTATGCACTACCCTCTGTAGCGCCTTGCGGTGGGATGCCAAGCAGTTGCTATACCAAGCGGTGATGCAGCCAGTCAAGATGCCCTCAATGGTGCAGCTGTAGGAATATTTTGGGATCTGAGGGCCCATGCCAAATCTTTTCAGCCTCCTGAGGGGGAAGAGGCGTTGTTGTGCCCTCTTTACGACTGTGTTGGTGTGTTTGGACCATGATAGATCCTTAATGATGTGGACACCAAGGAACTTGAAGCTCTCGGCCCGCTCCACTACAACCCTCGGCCCACTATTTACTGTAGTTCACGATCAGCTCCTTTGTCTTGCTGACGTTGAGGGAGAGATTGTTGTCCTGGCACCACACTGCCAGGTCTCTGACCTTCTCCTCGTAGGCTGTCTCATCGTCATTGGTGATCAGGCTTAACACCGTTGTGTCGCCAGCAAACTTAATTATGGTGTTGGAGTAGTGCGCAGCCACACAGTCGATTACAGGATGGGACTAAGCACGCACCCCTGAGGTGCTCCCGTGTTGAGTGTCAGCATGGTGGATGTATTGTTGCCTACCCTCACCACCTGGGGTTGGCCCGTCAAGAAGTCAAGGTAGGTGTTTAGTCCCAGGATCTTGGTGATGAGCTTGGAGGGCACTATGGTGTTGAACGCTGAGCTGTAGTCAATAAACAGCACAGCATTCTCACATAGGTGTTCTTCTTGTCCAGGTGGGAAAGGGCAGTGTGCAGTGCAATAGAGATTGCGTCATCTGTGGATCTGTTGGGGCGGTATGCTAATTGAAGTGGGTCTAGGGTTTCTGGGATGATGGTGTTGATGTGAGCCATGACCAGCCTTTCAAAGCATTTCATGGCTACAGATGTGAGTGCTACGTGGCGATAGTCATTCAGACAGGTTACCTTGGCGTTCTTGGGCACAGGGACTATTGTGGTCTGCTTGTAATATTACAGACTGGGTCAGGGAAAGTTTGAAAATGTCAGTGAAGACACTTGCCAGCTGGTCAGCGCATGCTCTTGAGTACGCGTCCTGGTAATCCATCTTGTAATCCGCCCTGTGGCCTTGTGAATGTTAACCTGTTTAAAGGTCTTACTCACATCGGCTACGGAGAGCGTGATCACACAGTCGTCCGGAACAGCTGGTGCTCTCATGCATGGTTCAGTGTTGCTTGCCTCGAAACAAGTATAAAACACATTTATCTCGTCTGGTAGGCTCGAGTCACTGGGCAGCTCGTGGCTTGGTTTCCTTTTCTAATCCATGATAGTTTGCAAGCCCTGCCATATACGACGAGCGTCAGAGCTGGTGTAGTAGGATTCAAAGTTAGTTCTGTATTGAATCTTTGCCCATTTGATGGTTTGTCTTGTAAGCGTCCGGATTAGTGTCCCACTCCTTGAAAGCAGCTGCTCTAGCCTTTAGCTCAGTGCGAATGTTGCCTGCAATCCATGGCTTCTGGTTGGGATATGTACGTACGGTCACTGTGGGGACGACGTCGTCGATGCACTTATTGATGAGCCAGTGACTGATGTGGTAAACTCCTCAATTCCATCGGATGAATCCCGGAACATATTCCAGTCTGTGCTAGCGAAAAAGTCCTGTAGTGTAGCATCCGCTTCTTCTGACCATTTCCGTATTGAGAGCGTCGCTGCTACTTTCTGTTAGAGTCTTTGCTTGTAAGGAATCCGGAGGATAGAATTACCAGTATTTATTGTTACATGGGGTTGAGGTCAGGGCTCTGTGCAGTTAAAGTTTAAGTTTTTGTAAGCAGGAATCAGGAGGATTTACCTTCAGAAAGTATTCACACCCCTTGACTTTTTTAAAATGTTGTTGTGTTACAGCCTGAATTTAAAATGGATCAAATTGACATTGTTTGTCACTGGCCTACACACAATACCCCACAATGTGAAAGTGGAATTATGTTTTTAAAAATGTTTACAAATTAATTAAAAATGAAAAGCTGAAATGTCTTGAGTCAATAAGTATTCAACCCCTTTGTTATGGCAAGCCTAAATACGTTCAGGAGTAAACATTTGCTTAACAAGTCACATAATAAGTTGCATGGACTCACTCTGTGTGTAATAATAGTGTTTAACATGATTTTTGAATGACTACCTCATCTCTGTACCCCACACATACAATTATCTTTAAGGTCCCTCAGTTGAGCAGTGAATTTCAAGCACAGATTCAAACTCAAAGACCAGGGAGCTTTTCCAATGCCTCGCAAAGAAGGGCACCTATTGGTAGATGGGTAAAAATACAAAAAGCAGACACTGAATATTCCTTTGATTATGGTGAAGTTAGTAATTACACTTTGGATGGTGTGTCAATACGCGCAGTCACTACAAAGATACAGATGTCCTTTCTAACTCTGTTGCGGTAGAGGAAGGACACAGCTCAGGGATTTCACCATGAGGACAAAGCTGACTTTAAAACAGTTACAGAGTTTAATGGCAGTGATAGGAGAAAACTGAGGATGGATCAACAACATTGTAGTTACTCCACAATACTAAACTAAATGACAGAGTGAAAAGAAGGAAACTAGTACAGAATAAAAATATTCCAAAACATGCATCCTGTTTGCAATAAGGCACTAAAGTAAAACTGCTAAAACCGTGGCAAAAATTGTTTCTTTATGTCCTGAATACAAAGTATTATGTTTGGGGCAAATCCAACACAACACATCACTGAGTACCACTCTTTATATTTTCAAGCATGGCGGTGGCTGCATCATGTTATGGGTATGCTTTTATCTGTTAAGGACTGGGGAGGTTTTCAGGATAAAAAATTAACTAAATGGAGCTAAGCACAGGCAAAATCCTAGAGGAGAACCTGGTTCAGTCAGCTTTCCACCAGACACTGGGAGATGCAGGACAATAACCTATAACACAAGGCCAAATCTACACTGGAGCTGCTTACCAAGAAGACAGGGAAAGTTCCTGAGTGGCCAAGTTACAGTTTTGACTTAAATCTACTTGAAAATCTATGGCAAGACTTGAAAATGGTTGTCTATCAATGATCAACAACCAATTTGACAGAGCTTGAAGAATTTAGAAAAGAATAATGGGCAAATGTTGCACAATAGAACGGAGGGTAGAGGCGATTTATGTACTCGCCAACATAGTTTTGTCAGGGTGACCTCACGTTGGCCTTTCTTACGCCGCTTTTCTTGAGTTTCGGTAATTGGGGCCTGGTCCGGGGTGAGCAGTGTATCCTGCACCTCCGACTCATTGAAGTAGACATCTTCATCCAAATCGAGGTTAGTGATCGCTGTTCTGATGTCCAGAAGCTGTTTTCGGTCATAGGAAACGATGGCGGAAACATTATGTACAAACAAAGTTAAGATAAGCGCAAAATAGCAGAACTGGTCAGAAGCCCTTAAAACGGATGCTATCCTTTGCAGCGCCATTCCAGTCCAAAATAAAACATGTATGGGGTGGTGTGTGTGTGGTGGTGTGTGTTCAGTGGTGTGTGTGTGTGTGTGTGTGTGAACACTGCTAATCAAATGGAACCAGGGCATCGGTCAGTCAGCCAGTCAGACAGTTAGTCAGTTAGTCAGCCAGTCAGCCAGTCAGCCAGTAAGTCAGCCAGTCAGTCAGCCAGTCAGACAGTAAGTCAGCCAGTCAACCAGTTGTCAGCCAGCCAGCCAGTCAGTCAGCCTGCTCTTAACAATGAGCCTGTTTCCAGACCAGTATTCACAGAGCAGAACTTCATTAGGAGGGAGATCTTTTTTTAATGTAATTTTTATTTTAACCAAAAAAATTAAGGATTCTAGCTTTAAAATCTCAATTATTTTTCATTGTGCTTCAATTGTTTTTGTGTGTGCCTACATTTTTTAACATAGGCGCAAACATTGCTCCTTGTAAAAAATGTCAGCGTAGAGCATCAATATACACAGCAATACACAAAGAGAAAAACACAGTCATAGAAAACAAACACATTCTTCAGTAAAAAGGTCCTCAATCAGCCTTTTGAATTACCCTAGAGGCACCAATTCATCCAACTTGGAGATCTGTCAAGGCGTGCTGTAGGTGCAGTGGCGGAATCAAACGCAGGACGCAGACGGATAATCCAACAGACTTGTATTAAGCCGAAACACGGCAAACGGACAACACTTGCCCGAAGGCGAAATACGCACGAAGGTGAAAAAGAAACAAAACAGCGCACAAACAGGTGCGTAAACTCCAGCGCAGTGGAGAGAAGCTCAACCGAGCGAAAACACGTCTGACACAATCAATAATACACAACACCTGACAAACACAACGGGAACTAAATAGGACACTAATGACACTAAATGAAAACATGTGTGACAACACTCAGACAAAAGCAAACGAACATGAAACATACAACGGTGGCAGCTAGTATTCCGGAGACAACGAACGCCGAAGCCTGCCCGAACAAGGGAGAGAGGCAGCCTCGGCCGAAACCGTGACAGTACCCCCCCCTTGACGCGCGGCTCCAGACGTGCGCTGACTCCGGCCTCGGGGACGACCCGGAGGACGCGGAGCCGGGCGCGTCGGGTGCCCACGATGGAATTCCGTCAGGAGAGACGGGTCCAAAATGTCTCTCCTCGGCACCCAGCACCGCTCCTCCGGACCGTACCCCTCCCACTCCACTAGATACTGGAGACCCCCCATCCGACGTCTCGAATCCAAGATGGACCTCACAGAGTACGCCGGTGCCCCCTCGATGTCCAATGGGGGCGGAGGAGTCTCCCTGATCTCACTGTCTTGGAGTGGGCCAGCTACCACCGGCCTGAGAAGGGACACATGGAACGAGGGGTTAATACTTTTATATTCAACAGGTAGCTGTAATTTATAACACACCTCGTTCAACCTTCCCAGGACTTTAAATGGCCCTACAAACCGCCGACCCAGTTTCCGACAGGGCAGGCGGAGGGGCAGGTTCCTGGTAGAGAGCCAGACTCGATCACCAGGTGCGTACACCGGTCCCTCACTGCGGTGGAGATCAGCGCTCGCCTTATGACGTCGGAGGGCCCGCTGCAGGTGGACGTGTGCAGCGTTCCATGTCTCCTCCGAGCGCCTCGCCCACTCATCCACCGCAGGAGCCTCGATCTGGCTCTGCTGCCAGGGTGCCAGAACCGGCTGGTAACCTAACACACATTGGAAAGGGGTTAGGTTAGTGGAGGAATGGCGTAGGGAATTCTGGGCCATTTCGGCCCAGGGAACGTACCTTGCCCACTCCTCCGGCCGGTCCTGGCAGTATGTTCTAAGAAACCTGCCCACATCCTGGTTTACACGTTCCACCTGCCCATTACTCTCCGGGTGGTAACCCGAGGTGAGGCTCACCGAGACCCCCAACCGCTCCATAAAGGCCCTCCAGACTCTGGAGGTAAATTGGGGACCCCGATCAGACACAATATCCTCGGGTACCCCGTAGTGCCGGAACACATGGGTGAATAGGGCTTCGGCAGTTTGCAGGGCGGTAGGAAGGCCCGGCATGGGGAGCAAACGACAGGCCTTAGAAAACCGGTCCACAACGACCAGTATAGTGGTATTCCCCTGTGAAGGAGGAAGGTCAGTAAGGAAATCCACCGAGAGGTGGGACCATGGTCGTTGTGGCACGGGCAGGGGTAGTAACTTACCCCTAGGCAGATGTCTAGGCGCCTTACACTGGGCGCACACCGAGCAGGAGGAAACATAAACCCTCACATCCCTTGCCAACGTGGGCCACCAGTACTTGGCACTAAGACAGTGCACTGTCCGGCCGATACCCGGATGTCCAGAGGAGGGTGACGTGTGAGCCCAATAGATCAATCGATCCCGAACCTCGAGCGGAACGTACTTCCGACCCTCCGGGCACTGTGGTGGACTAGGGTCGGTGCGTAACGCCCGCTCGAGTTCAGCATCGACCTCCCACACTACCGGTGCCACCAGACACGACTCCGGCAGTATGGGAGTGGGCTCCACGGACCTCTCCTCCGTGTCATACCGCCGAGACAGCGCATCTGCCTTACCATTCTGTGACCCAGGGATGTACGTGATCTTAAAAGTAAACCTGGTCAAGAACATATTCCATCTTGCCTGGCGAGGGTTCAACCTCCTCGCTGCCCGGATGTACTCCAGGTTACGGTGGTCCGTCAAAATGAGGAAAGGGTGTTGAGCCCCCTCAAGCCAGTGCCTCCACACCTTTAGGGCCTGTACCACGGCTAACAGCTCCCTGTCCCCTACGTCATAGTTCCGCTCCGCCGGACTGAGCTTCTTAGAATAAAAGGCACAGGGGCGGAGTTTAGGTGGCGCGCCAGACCGTTGTGAAAGCACGGCTCCTAGTCCGGCCTCTGACGCGTCCACCTCTACCTGGAACGGCAAAGAGGGATCCGGATGCGCCAGCACCGGGGCCGAGGTAAACAGGTCCTTCAGCCTCCCAAACGCCCTGTCCGCCTCGGCCGACCACTGCAGACGCACCGGACCCCCCTTCAAAAGAGACAAGATGGGAGCTGCCACCTGTCCAAAACCCCGGATAAACCTCCGGTAGTAATTCGCAAACCCCAAAAACTGCTGCATCTCCTTCACAGTGGTTGGTGTTTGCCAATTACGCACGGCCGACACCCGGTCTACCTCCATCTTCACCCCTGACGCAGACAACTGATACCCCAAAAAGGAGACCGACTCCTGGAAAAACAGACACTTCTCTGCCTTCACATACAGGTCGTGCTCCACCAGCCTCCGCAACACTCTACGCACCAGGGCCACATGCTCGACACGGGTAGGCGAGTACACGAGAATGTCATCAATGTACACAACCACCCCCTGCCCCTGCATGTCCCTGAAGATCTCATCCACGAATGATTGGAAAACTGACGGAGCGTTCATTAACCCGTATGGCATGACCAGATACTCGTAATGGCCCGAGGTGGTACTAAAGGCTGTCTTCCATTCATCGCCCTCCCTGATGCGCACCAAGTTGTACGCGCTCCTGAGATCTAATTTAGTGAAGAAACGCGCCCCATGCAACGACTCAGTCATGGTCGCAATCAGCGGGAGTGGATAACTGTACTTCACCGTAATCTGATTGAGACCACGGTAATCGATGCACGGGCGCAAACCACCATCCTTTTTCTTCACAAAAAAGAAACTCGAGGACGCAGGGGAAGTGGGTGGCCGTATGTATCCTTGTCTCAGAGATTCTTCTATGTAAGTCTCCATAGCTTTCTTCTCCTCTTGAGACAGAGGATACACATGGCTCCGTGGGAGCGCAGCTCCTGCCTGGAGGTCTATCGCACAATCTCCCTGCCTATGGGGCGGCAACTGCGTCGCCCTCGCCTTACTAAACGCAATAGCCAAATCCCCATACTCAGGGGGAACGTGCAATGCGGGCACCTGGTTTGGACTCTCCACCGAGGTAGCCCCTACGGAAACGCCCAAACATCTACCCACACACTGAGCAGACCACTCCATCAGAGCCCTCTCCTGCCACGAAATGGATGGGTTATGGGTACTCAACCAGGGCATGCCCAGCACCACCGGATACGCAGGAGAGTCAATCAGAAATAGCTGAATCATCTCCTGATGACCCCCCTGCGCACACATCCTAAGTGGCGCCGTGACCTCCCTGATCAAGCCCGTACCCAACGGACGGCTATCTAGGGCATGAACGGGGAAAGGAACATCAACAGGAAGAAGGGGAATCCCTAACGCTAAACAAAACTTTTTATCAATAAAATTCCCAGCTGCGCCTGAATCTACCAGCGCCTTATGCTGGGAATGAGGTGCTACCTGTGGAAAACGCACAGGCATACAAAAATGTGCAACAGAGAGCTCTGGGTGAGTGGGGCGCCTACTCACCTGGAGGGAATCCCCAGTGCGGGACCTGTCGTCCTCTCCCCTAGGAGGCCATCCCCAGCACCTAGCCGCGGTGTGTCCTCCCCGACCACAGTTGGTGCAAGGGATGGACCCCCTAGTAAGCCGACCCCTCCTCTCTCTAGCGCCAGCGCCCCCGAGCTCCATGGGGCACGGCTCGGAAGCGCTGGAGGGTGAAATGGACGGACCCCCCTCGGAACGCCCGCGGGTAGCTAGCAGGTTATCCAGCCTGATGGACATGTCGACCAACTGGTCGAACGTGAGGCTGGTGTCCCTACAGGCCAGCTCCCGACGGACGTCCTCTCGTAGACTACACCTGTAGTGATCGACGAGGGCCAGATCATTCCACCCTGCATCTGCCGCTAGAGTACGGAATTCGAGGGCGAACTCCTGAGCACTCCTCCTCCCCTGCCGGAGGAAGACCAGACGCTCCCCCGCCGCTTTCCCCTCCGGGGGATGGTCAAACACCGCCTTGAAGCGGCGGGAGAACTCGTTGTACGTTATGGTGTCCGCGTCGATCCTCCTCCACTCCGCGTTGGCCCATTCCAACGCCTTCCCGGACAGGCAGGAGATCAGGGCGGACACGCTCTCATGTCCCGAGGGCGCCGGATGCACGGTGGCCAGGTACAGCTCCACCTGGAGAAGGAAACCCTGGCACCCGGCCGCGGTCCCATCGTAAGCCCTCGGGAGCGAGAGTCGGACTCCTCGGGGTTCTGGTGCGGGAATAGGCTGACTGGCCGATGGTGCTGGCACGGAGGGTGGCGGTGGAGGCGTCCCCCAGCCTCGGATGGTGGTGATCACCTCCTGCAGTGCGGTCCCCATCTGCAGGATCTGGTCCCCTTGCTCCCGGACCCTGTCCTCCAGAGTCGCCTGGGCTGCTGCGGCTCCTGCTGATTCCATTGTGGTGTATTATTCTGTCAAGGCGTGCTGTAGGTGCAGTGGCGGAATCAAATGCAGGACGCAGACGGATAATCCAACAGACTTGTATTAAGCCGAAACACGGCAAACGGACAACACTTGCCCGAAGGCGAAATACGCACGAAGGCGAAAAAGAAACAAAACAGCGCACAAACAGGTGCGTAAACTCCAGCGCAGTGGAGAGAAGCTCAACCGAGCGAAAACACGTCTGACACAATCAATAATACACAACACCTGACAAACACAACGGGAACTAAATAGGACACTAATGACACTAAATGAAAACAGGTGTGACAACACTCAGACAAAAGCAAACGAACATGAAACATACAACGGTGGCAGCTAGTATTCCGGAGACAACGAACGCCGAAGCCTGCCCGAACAAGGGAGAGAGGCAGCCTCGGCCGAAACCGTGACAAGATCATTCCAAAAGTAAGGTTCAAATTTACCCAACTCAGTGTAGATCGAAGGGCTCTCCAGAGATAGCCCTCCCTTATCGTACGCCTGTAATTCAACAATTAAGTAAGGTATGGCAGAAGTTTATGCAGGAGGGCTTTATAAACAAAAAGTGCAATGCATCGATCTTCAAAGAGGACCAGCTTACTTTGTGATACATAATGCAGTGATGTGTACACTGAACCTGTCACCCATAAATAAAGCATAGTGCACTATGATAAACTGTGTCCAATGGCTTCAGTACAGTGGCAGCTGCATTCATATAGACGACATCGCCATAGTCTATAACCGGAAGACTGCTGTACCTGATGCTCCAGGCACTAACCAACAGGGGGCGCTGTCCTTTACAGTATGTGTATGAGACATTACATTCCATACTGTAACCACTCTCTCTCTACAGCCTCCCTCCCTCCCTCCCTCCCTCCCTCCCTCCCGCCCTCCCTCCCTCCCTCCCTCCCTCCCTCCCTCCCTCCCTCCCTCCCTCCCTCCCACAGGTTATGAGCTTCCAACTATGATAATAGAGAGAGAATGTCTGTCTGGCTTCACAGATGGAGAGAAAGAATCAATATGTTTCTATGGGAGTGGAAAGCACTGGGCTTATGTTACAGCAGGGACCGAGTCCAGCCCACCCGCGCCAAACACACACACTGGGCCTCTCCTCCGCACTGCCCACTGAGACTGATGGCGAGAGAGGAAGTGGGCTTGATATGTGGAAAGAGAGAGAGAGAGAGAGAGAGAGAGAGAGAGAGAGAGAGAGAGAGAGAGAGAGAGAGAGAGAGAGAGAGAGAGAGAGAGAGAGAGAGAGAGAGAGAGAGAGAGAGAGAGAGAGAGAGAGAGAGAGAGAGAGAGAGAGAGAGAGAGAGAGAGAGAGAGAGAGAGAGAGAGAGAGAGAGAGAGAGAGAGAGAGAGAGAGAGAGAGAGAGAGAGAGAGAGAGAGCGAGCGAGAGAGAGAGAGAGAGAGAGAGAGAGAGAGAGAGATATATATATCTCACACAGAGGATTACCAGACACCAACTGGCAAATAAACCAATCATGTGTATTACAAAAGTGTGTGAGTGAAGACGGGGAGAGAGAAAAGAGAGACAGATGGTCACAGAGGGGAGGCGTACCAAGCTGGCTGTGAAGACAACATTGTGGTTTCTTCATGCCAGAAACAGAAGGAGTATCTGTGATCTGTAAATGTCAGCGTAATCATTCAAAACTCAGTCAGCGTAATCATTCAAAACTCAGTCAGCGTAATCATTCAAAACACAGTCAGCGTAATCATTCAAAACTCAGTCAGCATAATCATTCCAAACTCAGTCAAGGTCTATCGCTTTGCAGATGTTGAGTCTTCATTCATACACAGCCATCCTCAGAATCACAGGCTAAATGATTTTAGACACTATCGATTGAAAACTATTACAGACTACAAAGGGAAGCACAGCCGCGAGCTGCCCAGTGACACAAGCCTACCAGATGAGCTAAACCACTTCTATGCTCGCTTCGAGGCAAGCAACACCAAAGCATGCATGAGAGCACCAGCTGTTCCGGATGACTATGTGATCACGCTCTCCATAGCCGATGTGAGTAAGACTTTTAAGCAGGTCAACATTCACAAGGCCGCAGGGCCAGATGGATTACCAGGACGTGTACTCCGAGCATGTGCTGACCAACTGGCAAGTGTCTTCACCGACATCTGTAATAGTCTGTAATACCAACATGTTTCAAGCAGACCACCATAGTCCCTGTGCCCAAGGACACTAAGAAAACCTGCCTAAATGACTACCGACCCGTAGCACTGACATCTGTAGCCATGAAGTGCTTTGAAAGGCTGGTCATGGTTCACATCAACACCATTATCCCAGAAACCCTAGACCCACTCCAATTTGCATACTGCCCCAACAGATCCACAGATGATGCAATCTCTATTGCACTCCACACTGCCCTTTCCCACCTGGACAAGAGGAACACCTACGTGAGAATGCTATTCATTGACTACAGCTCAGCGTTCAACACCATAGTGCCCTCAAAGCTCATCACTAAGCTAAGGATCCTGGGACTAAACACCTCCCTCTGCAACTGGATCCTGGACTTCCTGACGGGCCGCCCCCAGGTGGTAAGGGTAGGTAACAACACATCTGCCACGCTGATCCTCAACACGGGGTGCGTGCTCAGTCCCCTCCTTTACTCCCTGTTCACCCATGACTGCATGGCCAGGCACAACTCCAATACCATCATTAAGTTTGCCGACGACACAACAGTGGTAGGCCTGATCACCGACAACGATGAGACAGCCTATAGGGAGGAGGTCAGAGACCTGGCCGTGTGGTGCCAGGATAACAACCTCTCCCTCAACGTGACCAAGACAAAGGAGATGATTGTGGACTACAAGAAAAAAAAGAGGACTGAGCACGCCCCCATTCTCATCCACAGGGTTGTAGTGGAACAGGTTGAGAGCTTCAAGTTCCTTGGTGTCCACATCACCAACGAACTATCATGGTCCAAACACACCAAGACAGTCGTGAAGAGGGCACGACAAAGCCTATTCCCCCTCAGGAGACTGAAAAGATTTGGCATGGGTCCTCAGATCCTCAAAAGTTCTACAGCTGCACCATCGAGAGCATCCTGACTGGTTGCATCACCGCCTGGTATGGCAACTGCTCGGCCTCCGACCGCAAGGCACTACAGAGGGTAGTGCGTACGGCCCAGTACATCACTGGGGCCAAGCTTCCTGCCATCCAGGACCTCTATACCAGGCGGTGTCAGAGGAAGGCCCTCAAAATTGTCAAAGACTCCAGCCACCCTAGTCATAGACTGTTCTCTCTGCTACCGCACGGCAAGCGGTACCGGAGCGCCAAGTCTAGGTCCAAAAGGCTTCTCAACAGCTTCTACCCCCAAGCCATAAGACTCCTGAACAGCTAATCATGGCTACCCGGACTACTTGCACCCCCACCCCATCTTTTTACGCTGCTGCCACTCTGTTAATTATTTATGCATAGTCACTTTAACTCTACCCACATGTACATATTACCTCAACTACATCAACTAGTCGGTGCCCCCGCACATTGATTCTACACCGGTACCCCAATGTATATAGCCTCCCCACTGTTATTTTATTTTACTTTGCTCTTTTTTTCTCAACACTTTTTTGTTGTTGTTGTTTTATTTTACTTTTTTATTAAGAAATAAATGCATTGTTGGTTAAGGGCTGTAAGTAAGCATTTCACGGTAATGTCTACACCTGTTGTATTCGGCGCATGTGGCAAATAAAATTTGATTTGAGTCATCGCTCTGTCATTTACAAACAAACTGACATGTAATGGGTATTATTGATCTACCCACCTGTCTTGGTACCATAAGGCTGGCTTACTCTCTGTCTCTGTCTCTCTCTCTCTCTCTCTCTCTCTCTCTCTCTCTATCTCTCTCTCTCTCTCTCTCTCTCTCTCTCTCTCTCTCTCTTTCCACATATCAAGCCCACTTCCTCTCTCGCCATCAGTCTCAGTGGGCAGTGCGGAGGAGAGGCCCAGTGTGTGTGTTTGGCGCGGGTGGGCTGGACTCGGTCCCTGCTGTAACATAAGCCCAGTGCTTTCCACTCCCATAGAAACATATTGATTATTTCTCTCCATCTGTGAAGCCACACAGACATTCTCTCTCTATTATCATAGTTGGAAGCTCATAACCTGTGGGAGGGAGGGAGGGAGGGAGGGAGGCTGTAGAGAGAGAGTGGTTACATTATGGAATGTAATGTCTCATACAGATACTGTAAAGGACAGCGCCCCCTGTTGGTTAGTGCCTGGAGCATCAGGTACAGCAGTCTTCCGGTTATAGACTATGGCGATGTTGTCTATATGAATGCAGCTGCCACTGTATTGAAGCCATTGGACACAGTTTATCAAAGTGCACTATGCTTTATTACGGGTGACAGGTTCAGTGTACACATCACTGCATTATGTATCACAAAGTAAGCTGGTCCTCTTTGAAGATCGATGCATTGCACTTTTTGTTTATAAAGCCCTCCTGCATAAACTTCTGCCATACCTTACTTAATTGTTGAATTACAGGCGTACGATATACCAGACACGGTCTCAGGGAGGGCTATCTCTGGAGAGCCCTTCGATCTACACTGAGTTGGGTAAATTTGAACCTTACTTTTGGAATGATCTCCAAGTTGGATGAATTGGTGCCTCTAGGGTAATTCAAAAGGCTGATTGAGGACCTTTTTACTGAAGAATGTGTTTGTTTTCTATGACTGTGTTTTTCTCTTTGTGTATTGCTGTGTATATTGATGCTCTACGCGCTGACATTTTTTACAAGGAGCAATGTTTGCGCCTAAGTTGAAAAATGTAGGCACACACAAAAACAATTGAAGCACAATGAGAAAAATAATTGAGATTTTAAAGCTAGAATCCTTAATTTTTTTGGTTAAAATAAAAATTACATAAAAATAAGATCTCCCTCCTAATGAAGTTCTGCTCTGTGAATACTGGTCTGGAAACAGGCTCATTGTTAAGAGCAGGCTGACTGACTGGCTGGCTGGCTGACGACTGGTTGACTGGCTGACTTACTGGCTGACTGCATGATGTCTAGGGAGGATGTACTATAATGCTGCAGCTCCAGTATATGGACAGAGCTCAGACAACAACACAACAGGCAGGAGAGACTAGCTGTATGTCTGTCTGTGCCTCACGTCAACACAACATCCCTAATTAGTCCCACATTGTGTATTCTGTTCTCTACATTACAGTGTGTGTGCATATGTGTGTGTTTGGGGGGGTTGTGAGTTGTAGCGTTTCTGTGTTCATGTAAAAACAGTGAGTGTATCATGTGAAATGTTACAGTTTTTATTTGGACTGAGTTTGATGAAACCATATTAACATCACACTCTTATCACAGCTTGTGTCTGACCTGTCTACCTGTCTGACCTGTCTACCTGTCTAGCTGTCTGACCTGTCTATCTGTATCTCTCTCTCAGCTAGTGTCTATCTGTCTCTCTCTCTCAGCTAGTGTCTACCTGTCTCTCTCTCTCAGCTAGTGTCTACCTGTCTCTTTTTCCTCAGGTAGTGTCTATCTGTATCTCTCTCAGCTAGTGTCTATCTGTCTCTCTCTCTCAGCTAGTGTCTACCTGTCTCTCTCTCTCAGCTAGTGTCTACCTGTCTCTTTTTCCTCAGGTAGTGTCTATCTGTCTCTCTCTCTCAGCTAGTGTCTACCTGTCTCTCTCTCCTCAGGTAGTGTCTACCTGTCTCTCTCTCAGCTAGTGTCTACCTGTCTCTCTCTCCTCAGCTAGTGTCTACCTGTCTCTCTCTCAGCTAGTGTCTACCTGTCTCTTTTTCCTCAGGTAGTGTCTATCTGTCTCTCTCTCTCAGCTAGTGTCTACCTGTCTCTCTCTCCTCAGCTAGTGTCTACCTGTCTCTCTCTCAGCTAGTGTCTACCTGTCTCTCTCTCCTCAGCTAGTGTCTATCTGTCTCTCTCTCTCAGCTAGTGTCTACCTGTCTCTCTCTCCTCAGCTAGTGTCTACCTGTCTCTCTCTCTCAGCTAGTGTCTACCTGTCTCTCTCTCCTCAGCTAGTATCTACCTGTCTCTCTCTCTCAGCTAGTGTCTACCTGTCTCTCTCTCCTCAGCTAGTGTCTATCTGTCTCTCTCTCTCAGCTAGTGTCTATCTGTCTCTCTCTCTCAGCTAGTGTCTACCTGTCTCTCTCTCTCAGCTAGTGTCTACCTGTCTCTCTCTCCTCAGCTAGTATCTACCTGTCTCTCTCTCTCAGCTAGTGTCTACCTGTCTCTCTCTCCTCAGCTAGTGTCTATCTGTCTCTCTCTCTCAGCTAGTGTCTATCTGTCTCTCTCTCTCAGCTAGTGTCTACCTGTCTCTCTCTCTCAGCTAGTGTCTACCTGTCTCTCTCTCAGCTAGTGTCTACCTGTCTCTCTCTCAGCTAGTGTCTACCTGTCTCTCTCTCTCAGCTAGTGTCTACCTGTCTCTCTCTCCTCAGGTAGTGTTTACCTGTCTCTCTCTCCTCAGGTAGTGCTGGGGGCGCTGAGAGGAAGCAGTGCTGCGTTCTGATTGAAGGACCCTTCCATGGGCTGTTTTACGTGCTGACACACAGGAGGGACAGGAGGAGCTCTGTTGAATGAGGTAGGACCCCCCTAAAACCCTCCCCTATCATACAATGAACATTCTGCCTGCATCTATGTGTCGTGAAAGTTACATCTTAGTCGAGGGGGTGTTGTTGCTCCGTATCTGTAAAATACACTACATGACCAAAAGTATGTGGACAACATCTCATTCCAAAATCATGTGCATTAATATGGAGTTGGTCCCCCCCGTTTGCTGCTATAACAGCTACCCTCTTCTGGGAAGGCTTTCCACTAGATGTTGGAACATTGCTGCGGGGACTTGCTTCCATTTGGCCACAAGAGCATTAGTGAGGTCGGGCACTGATGTTGGCTCTCTTTCGGCGTTCCAATTTATCCCAAAGGTGTTCGATGGGGTTGAGGTCAGGGCTCTGTGCAGGCCAGTCAAGTTCTTTCACACCGATCTCGACAAACCATTTCTGTATGGACCTCGCTTTGTGCATGGGGGAATTGTCATGCTGAAACAGGAAAGGGCCTTCCCCAAACTGTTGCCACAAAGTTGGAAGCACATAATCGTCTAGAATGTCATTGCTGTAGCGTTAAGATTTCCCTTCACTGGAACTAAGGGGCCTAGCCTGAAACACGAAAAACAGCCCCAGACCATTATTCCTCCTCCACCAAACCTTACAGTTGGCACTATGCATTGGGGTAGGTAGCATTCTCCTGGTATCCGCCAAACCCAAATTCGTCCGTCGGACTACCAGATGGTGAAGCGTGATTCATCACTCCAGAGAATGCGTTTCCACTGCTCCAGAGTCCAATGGCGGCAAGCTTTACACCACTCCAGCCGACACTTGGCATTGCGCATGGTGATCTTAGGCTTGTGTGCGGCTGCTCGGCCATGGAAACCCATTTCATGAAGCTCCTGACGAACAGTTATTGTGCTGACGTTGCTTCCAGAAGCAGTTTGGAACTCGGTAGTTAGTGTTACAACCAAAGACAGACGATGTTAACGCACTTCAGCACTTCAGCTGTCCTGTTCTGTGATCTTGTGTGGCCTACCACTTTGTGGCTGAGCCGTTGTTGCTCCTAGACGTTTTCACTTCACAATAACAGCACTTACAGTTGACCGGGGCAGGTGTAGCAGGGCAGAAATTTGACGAACTGACTTGTTGGAAAGGTGGCATCCTATGACGGTGACACGTTGAAAGTCACTGAGCTCTTCAGTAAGGCCATTCCACTGCCAATGTTTGTCTATGGAGATTGTATGGCTGTGTGCTCGATTTTAAACACCTCAACAAAACATCAGGATGGAGTCTCACAACAGCATCAGGATGGAGTCTGAGGGGAGGCTTGATTCTCTTCACTACTTCCTGTTTACACTTTGTGTGTGTGTGTGCGTGTGCGTGTGTATGTGTGTTTCAATTTGACACGGTCTGCTTTTCATACGGTCATAAAGTGAATGTGACTGGAGTAGTTTTAATAACATTACCAATAAAGCTGTCACAACACCTGACCAGACTAAACGCTTAGAAAAAAAAGGTGTTACCTAGAACCTAAAAGAGTTTTTCGTCTGTCCACTTAGGAGAACCCTTTGAACAACCCTTTTTGTTTCCAGGTAGAACCCTTTTGTTTCCAGGTAGAACCGTTTTGGGTTTCATGTATAACCCTTTCAACAGAGGGTTCTACATGGAATCTAAAAGGTTTCTACCTGGAACCATAAAGGGTTTTTATCTGGAACCAAAAAATGGTTCTCCTATGGGGACAGCCGAAGAAACCTTTTTTCTAAGAGTGTATGCTTTGCTCTGCTAGCATCTCCTTGTGAACTGATGTGCATTTGATGTTAGTGCTACTGAAGTGAGTGGAGTCAGTCACCATAGCCTGTACTGTAGGCTGAGAGCTGCTCCTACAGTTTGTGTGTGTGTGTGTGTGTGTGTGTGTGTGTGTGTGTGTGTGTGTGTGGGTGTGTGTGTGTGTGTGTGTGTGTGTGTGTGTGTGAGTGTGTGTGTGTGTGTGTGTGTGTGTGTGTGTGTGTGTGTGTGTGTGTGTGTGTGTGTGTGTGTGTGTGTGTGTGTGTGTGTGTGTGTGTGTGTGTGTGTGTGTGTGTGTGTGTGTGTGTGTGTGTGTGTGTGGCAGTGGTCTCTCAGCTAGCTACAGCTACTGTATGCTACTCCCTCTCGCTCCTCTGTGTTCCCTGGACTCTGATTGGAGGAAAGGGATTAGGTAGTCTGCCTAGCAACAGAGCTATATTTTTTTTGTAAACAACATAGGGGCTCTCACTAGTGAAGCAGCACTTTCACACACCTCCACACACACACATACACACGGTCACAGACACACCCACACACACACACACCGCCAGGAAAATAGAGTTGCTGGGTGTTTCCTGTGAGAAACGTCCCCCCCTGTGAGAACTATAGCTGTGTGGGTTGGGGAAGAAAAACACCCCATAAAACAGTTCTTGGGAAAAAATACATGCATATACATGCAGAATCTATTAACATGGTCACATAAGCTGCCTCTACTTTAGCGTGTGTGATTGTGTGTGTGAGTGTGAGTGTGTGTGTGTGAGTGTGAGTGTGAGTGTGAGTGTGTGTGTGTGTGTGAGTGTGTGTGTGTGAGTGTGTGTGTGTGAGTGTGTGTGTGTGAGTGTGTGTGTGTGTGTGTGTGTGTGTGAGTGTGAGTGTGTGTGTGTGTGTGTGTGTGTGTGAGTGTGTGTGTCTACCTGTTTACTGAATGTGCAGTAACCTAGAGTAACCTAGAGTGCCTGTGTGCGTGCAGCTGTGCAACTATGCATGTTCAGCTCTGTCATGCCCTACAGACCAAACAACCGATTGCTAACACCGTCACTACACTGACCTAGAAACATGATATAGATATTATACAGATATCCAGTACAGTTTTACCACGATGCCGGATACTAATTTCCTCAAAACAAAAAACAATAGCAAATGCGCCTGGGGGCGGCCAGTGGCGCTATTTCGCCTATCGCGGATCTCAGCTTTAATGTATGGCTATGTTCCGTGTATGATTAATGTACAGCTAATGTGTTTCAGTCTGTGTCAGTGAGAACCTAATGGTAACAGCCAACTGACTCTGAAGCTAGTTGAGTGTTTTTCTAACTCTCTCTGTTAGCCTGGTTAAACCGAGTTTCAGTCAGTGTCAGTGAGAACTTAATGGTTCCTGAGTGTCTTTTAGCGGCTTCCAACATTAGCTGGCTTTAAACTAAACCTGCAAAAAACAGGTTATCTCTACATAGTCCATCATGGCTTGATTCACAGGGTTAGTGATTCATCTCAAAGTCATTCTCCCTGCACAAATGCCTGAAGCACTCTGATGAATATGTAACCCAGAAATATATATATATATTTTTTAATAGATATGCTCATTCATTACCCCATATATAAGTGTTCACCAAACGGTCGAGCACGGCTGATCTCGTAACATTCCTATAAAAAAAAAAAATGATAAAGCCTTTCAATCCCAACTGTTTTTCTGTCTCTGCTGTTGGCAGTAGGTGTTGTTTCAGCTGCCCTGCACGCTGGGTAGGCGAAGTGTTCCCATTTTTAACCATTTCATGTGTCTGATGGTACAAACTCCGCCTACCTATAGGCCTACTGCTAGCCAATCAGATTGCTCAGATCACCGTGTTTGCTCTCTACCAGCTTTCTCGAGCATACAGCAAAGTAAGTTGACAACACTGTGATTTCAAAACGTCTAAAACCATGACTGGAGAAAGACTGTCAACAAATACAGCAAAGAGCTGCAGTTTTTATGAGTGATCATGTTGAAGTTTTTATTCAGCCATAAAACGCGCTTCTACCATTCGCGCTGCAACCATCACTACAGCCTCTTTGTACGAGTAGCAAAGTGTATCGATAGGCTTGCATTGTTATTATTAGCGGCAAGTCTTACGCCTTGATCACACCGACAGGGTATTGCATTCTGGTACACCAGAAGTACATTCATTTCCAATGGAACACTGCGTTTGCCTTGCAGCATTGCGTTGTAGAGGTAGCTGCAGTGCGTTCTGTGTGGATAAATCCAACGTATGCATCAAATTGTACGCGTAGGCTTGACAGAAATAGTAGCAAAAGGTGTAAGTTGAACAGTTGCCGGTCAGACCAAGGCGTTAGCGAGGGGGGGGGGAGTTGAGGGATGGTCCGACGGTGAGAGGCGGACCGGACCCTCTGATGCTCTCCCTCAGCTGAGACTGGGTCATCACTAGTTACCACATCCACAAAGTCATACACTTGCGTATTTCTACAATTTCTATTCTTAAAATGTGATTAATAACCTTAACCCTAACCTTAAACACACTGTTAACCTTATGCCTAAACCTAACCTTAAATTCATTTTTTGTTTTCATTCATTTTTGTTTTCATGAATTTTTACGATATAGCCAATTTTGACTTTTTAGCTGTGCTATCTAGTGGAAACCCTAAGACTGACCATCAGATGCATGCCAGTAAAATAAAGAAAACAAATTATTTCATTTTATGCTCAATCAGCTGTTCCACAAACGATGATGTATTACCTGAGTGATCATAGACCTCAAGTAGTTTTATATCATTTTTAGGGCGGCAGTTAGCTTAGTGGTTAAGAGCGTTGTGCCAGTAACTGAAAGGTTGCTGGTTCTAATCCCCGAGCCGACTAGGTGAAAAATCTGTCGATGTGCCCTTGAGCAAGGCACTTAACCCTAATTGCTCTGGATAAGAGCGTCTGCTAAATGACCAATTTATTTATATCATTTTTAAATGGTCTGAGAATAACAACATTGGCAGGGCAAAGCAGAGTAGTGATAATGTATCTAATATGATGATAATGATAATGTATCTAATATGCAGTGATAATGTATCAAGCCTATAGCCTACTGCACAAACATCATTGCTATATAACTGTTTTTAAATAGGTTAATGTTGCATAGGTTTGCATTTTTTAAGTCAGGTTAAAAATAAATCTAAGCGGCCTGCATTTTGACTCAGAAAGTGATTTCGGCCTGCATTTTGACTCAGAAAGTGATAATATAATAATATAATATGCCATTTAGCAGACGCTTTTATCCAAAGCGACTTACAGTCATGCGTGCATACATTTATTTTTTTGTGTATGGGTGGTCCCGGGGATCGAACCCACTACCTTGGCGTTACAAGCGCCGTGCTCTACCAGCTGAGCTACAGAGGACCACTGATTTCGGCCTGCATTTTTTTTTGGGGGGGGGGTATTCTGCTCTCTGTCACCCCTTTCTGTTTGATCCTGGTACTCCAACCTGTGATACCCCTGCTAGCTCCAGAGGGAATCGAATTAAGTCTGTCTGTAATTCTGTTTCTATGTCTTCTCCTATCCTGCTGGGCTTTTTTCAATAATGTACACTACATGACCAAAAGTATGTGGACGCCTGCTCGTCGAACATCTCATTCCAAATCATGGGCATTAATATAGAGTTGGTCCCCACTTTGCTGCTATAACAGCCTCCATTCTTCTGGGAAGGCTTTCCACTAGATGTTGGAACATTGCTGCGGGGACTTGCTTCCATTCAGCCACAAGAGCATTAGTGAGGTTGGGCACTGATGTTGGGCGATTAGGCCTGTTTCGCAGTCTGCGTTCCAATTCATTCATTTTGTTACGTTAAAGCCTTATTCTAAAATTGATTAAATAAAAAAATGTCCTCATCAATCTACACACAATATCCCATAATGCCAAAGCGAAAACAGATTTTTAGAAATGTTTGCACATTTATTCAAAATAAAAACAGAAATACCTTATTAACATAAGTATTCAGACCCTTTGCTATGAGACTCGAAACTGAGCTCATGTGCATCCTGTTTCCATTGATCATCCTTGAGATGTTTCTTCAACTTGATTGGAGTCCACCTGTGGTAAATTAAATTGATTGGACATGATTTGGAAAGGCACACACCTACAGTGGGGGAAAAAAGTATTTAGTCAGCCACCAATTGTGCAAGTTCTCCCACTTAAAAAGATGAGAGAGGCCTGTAATTTTCATCATAGGTACGCGTCAACTATGACAGACAAATTGAGAGAAAAAAATCCATAAAATCACATTGTAGGATTCTTTATGAATTTATTTGCAAATTATGGTGGAAAATAAGTATTTGGTCACCTACAAACAAGCAAGATTTCTTGCTCTCACAGACCTGTAACTTCTTCTTTAAGAGGCTCCTCTGTCCTCCACTCGTTACCTGTATTAATGGCACCTGTTTGAACTTGTTATCAGTATAAAAGACACCTGTCCACAACCTCAAACAGTCACACTCCAAACTTCACTATGGCCAAGACCAAAGAGCTGTCAAAGGACACCAGAAACAAAATTGTAGACCTGCACCAGGCTGGGAAGACTGAATCTGCAATAGGTAAGCAGCTTGGTTTGAAGAAATCAACTGTGGGAGCAATTATTAGGAAATGGAAGACATACAAGACCACTGATAATCTCCCTCGATCTGGGGCTCCATGCAAGATCTCACCCCGTGGGGTCAGAATGATCACAAGAACGGTGAGCAAAAATCCCAGAACCACCACCTAGTGAATGACCTGCAGAGAGCTGGGACCAAAGTAACAAAGCCTACCATCAGTAACACACTACGCCGCCAGGGACTCAAATCCTGCAGTGCCAGACGTGTCCCCCTGCTTAAGCCAGTACATGTCCAGGCCCGTCTGAAGTTTGCTAGAGTGCATTTGGATGATCCAGAAGAGGATTGGGAGAATGTCATATGGTCAGATGAAACCAAAATAGAACTTTTTGGTAAAAACTCAACTCGTCGTGTTTGGAGGACAAAGAATGCTGAGTTGCATCCAAAGAACACCATACCTACTGTGAAGCATGGGGGTGGAAACATCTTGCTTTGGGGCTGTTTTTCTGCAAAGGGACCAGGACGACTGATCCGTGTAAAGGAAAGAATGAATGGGGCCATGTATCGTGTGATTTTGAGTGAAAACCTCCTTCCATCAGCAAGGGCATTGAAGATGAAACGTGGCTGGGTCTTTCAGCATGACAATGATCCCAAACACACCGCCCGGGCAACGAAGGAGTGGCTTCGTAAGAAGCATTTCAAGGTCCTGGAGTGGCCTAGCCAGTCTCCAGATCTCAACCCCATAGAAAATCTTTGGAGGGAGTTGAAAGTCTGTGTTGCCCAGCGACAGCCCCAAAACATCACTGCTCTAGAGGAGATCTGCATGGAGGAATGGGCCAAAATACCAGCAACAGTGTGTGAAAACCTTGTGAAGACTTACAGAAAACGTTTGACCTGTGTCATTGCCAACAAAGGGTATATAACAAAGTATTGAGAAACTTTTGTTATTGACCAAATACTTATTTTCTACCATAATTTGCAAATAAACTCATTAAAAATCCTACAATGTGATTTTCTGGATTTTCTTTCCTCATTTTGTCTGTCATAGTTGACGTGTACCTATGATGAAAATTACAGGCCTCTCTCATCTTTTTAAGTGGGAGAACTTGCACAATTGGTGGCTGACTAAATACTTTTTCCCCCACTGTATCTATATAAGGTCCCACAGTTGCCAGTGCATGTCAGAGCAAAAACCAAGCCATGAGGTCAAAGGAATTGTCCGTAGAGCTCCGAGACAGGATTGTGTCGAAGGCACAGATCTGGTGAAGGGTACCAAATAATGTCTGCAGCACTGAAGGTCCCCAAGAACACAGTGGCCTCCATCATTCTAAAATGGAAGAAGTTTGGAACCACCAAGACTCTTCATAGAGCTGGCCGCCCGGCCAAACTGAGCAATCGGGGGAGAAGGGCCTTGGTCAGGGAGATAACCAAAAACCTGATGGTCACTCTGACAGAGCTCCAGAGTTCCTCTGTGAAGATGGGAGAACCTTACAGAAGGACAACCATCTCTGCAGCACTCCACCAATCAGGCTTTATGGTAGAATGGCCAGATGGAAGCCACTATTCAGTAAAAGGCACGACAGCCCACTTGGAGTTTGCCAAAAGGCACCTAAAGGACTCTCAGACCATGAGAAACAAGATTCTCTGGTCTGATGAAACCAAGATTGAACTCTTTGGCCTGAATGCCAAGCGTCACATCTGGAGGAAACCTGGCACCATTCCTACGGTGAAACATGGTGGTGGCAGCATCATGCTGTGGGATTTTTCTTCAGCGGCAGGGACTGGGAGATGAACGGAGCAAAGTACAGAGAGATCCTTGATGAAAACATGCTCCAGAGCGCTCAGGACCTCAGACTGGGGGCGAAGATTCACCTTCCAACAGGACAACGACCCTAAGCACACAGCCAAGGCAACACAGCAAGTCTCTGAATGTCCTTGAGTGGCCCAGCCAGAGCCCGGACTTGAACCTGATCGAACATCTCTGGAGAGATCTGAAAATAACTGTGCAGAGACGCTCCGCTTCCAACCTGACAGAGCTTGAGAGGATCTGCAGAGAATAATGGGAGAAACTCCCCAAATACAGGTGTGCCAATCTTGTAGCGTCATACCCAAGAAGACTCAAGGCTGTAATCGCTGCCACAGGTCCTTCAACAAAGTACTGAGTAAAGGGTCTGAATACTTATGTAAGTGTGATATTTCTGTTTTTTATTTTTAATAATTAGCAAAGATTTCTACAAACCTGTTTTTGCTTTGTCATTATGGGGTATTGTGTGTAGATTGATGAAGGAAAAAAAACTATTTACAGTTTTTTTCAATTACTAACAACCATTATAATAATAATATAATATGCCATTTAGCAGACGCTTTTATCCAAAGCGACTTACAGTCATGCGTGCATACATTTTTGTGCATGGGTGGTCCCGGGGATCGAACCCACTACCTTGGCGTTACAAGCGCCGTGCTCTACCAGCTGAGCTACAGAGGACCACAGCATTGTTCAATACTGCGGATACATGTGCAAAACTCTAAAGTTATCACAACAACACTCTATGTGGCAACCTGTGGATCATTTGTCATTGCTTTGACACAAAATGCATTCAATGACAACATCTTTCAAATTACATAAATATTTGTCTCACAAAAACACATTTACCAACAAAACTATATATATCTACAGACCATTTTGCAAATGTTAAGATACCCTTATCAAAACTGTTAAACTCAAGTTCAAAAGCTACTGAACATTGAAATATACTGCAATTTTATTTTAAAATAATAATAATAACTCTTAATTATTCAGAGTTGATTTTCATTCTACATTACGTAACTGAAGACCTACCCAGGTGTTTTCCATTTTTATGTCATTACCATCTCTACAAAAGGGGACATCTTTGGAATATATTTTACATAAACATGGACCCAGCCAGAGATTGTGTAGTGGCTTACAGAGGCGGAAGAGTTGCCGGGAGAGGCAGAGGATTACGTATATGTGGTGGAAGACGACTGAGGGGAAGAACCAGAGTTGTAGTGTCAGATGAGATTAGGGCTACAATCATTGATCATGTTGTCAATCATGGTCTATCAATGAGAGATGCTGGTCTCAGAGTGCAGCCAAATTTGCAACGCTCAACTGTGTCATCTATTATAAGATCCTTCCAGCAAACTAACAGGTAAGATATGCATTCTGCATGGGCATCTAACTGTACTGAATATTACTGTACAGTAGTAAATCGAGCAAAAGCTCTCCGAACCACTTGTGTGTAATTTTATTTCTGTTTTAGGACCCAACGGTTACCAAATGGAGGGGGGAGAGGTAGGATTTTCTCTGCTCAGCAGGAAGCTGTAATTGTTGACAAGGTCATTAGCAACAATGCCATAAAACTCGGAGAGATTCAAGAGAGAGTGTTGGCAGACAATAATACATTTCAAAATGTTGAAAGTGTAAGCACGACAACCATTGCTAGAGTCTTGACAAAGCATCATATCAGCATGAAGCAGGTGTACACTGTTCCCTTTGAGAGGAACTCTGATCGTGTCAAGGAACTCAGGAACCAATATGTCCAGGTAAGATGTCTATATCCTGTAATACAGGACTGTTTTTACTGTAAACAAAACCCACCAGAGCACTGCACACTCAGCAGTGATTTCAGTTACAGCATACTGTAATGTAAACTACTGTTATAGAATAACTTATGTTGCCCTTGCCCTTACACTATTTTAGAGTGTCATGGAGCTTGAAGCCAACACCCCACATGTTCGTCTTTGTGGATGAGGCTGGTTTTAACATGGCCAAAACACGCCGACGTGGAAGGAATGTGATTGGGAAAAGAGCAACAGTGAATGTCCCGGGCCAGAGGGGTGCCAACATCACAATGTGTGCCGTAATATCCTCTGAAGGATCTGCTGTTACATAAACCACTAATTGGGCCATACAACACAGAGCCCCTCATTTCATTCATGGATGACCTCTATGGAAGGCTTTTGCCAGGTGAAGAAACAGGGCAACCTGGGTGATTGTATGGGACAATGTGGCAGTCACAGGGGGTTTTCAGCCCATCCCGGGACGGTGGCACTATTCCTCCCGCCTTACTCTCCCTTCCTCAACCCCATAGAATAATTATTTTCCTCATGGAGGTGGAAAGTTTATGACCACCATCCACATGAACAAATGTCACTCTTGGATTCAATGAATGCAGGATGCCTGGATATCTCTGCAGAAGATTGCCAGGGATGGATCAGGCATGCAAAGAGATTCTTTCACAGGTGTATTGGGAAAGAGGCCATACGGTGTGATGTGGATGAGAACTTGTGGCCCAATGCAGCCGACAGGGTTGACTAGCACTGTTATAGATCTGTTTCATTTGGACAATATGCTAAGCATATTCATAGTGTGTAGACACTTTTTGTTTGTTTAACAGTACTGGAATTATTTATTTTTGTGTATTTTGGAATTACTCTGCAAAAAGCTAAATACAGTAATTTGAAAAAATACAGTAAATTGTATTGAAGCATATTGCAGGCTTTCTGCTTTATTTCTTTACATATCTTACAGGACATTCTGTACAGTACATTCTGTACATTGTAAAAATGACTGTTGTTTCATCTAAGAAAAAATATGATATTAAAAACAAATATATATATATATATATATATATATATATATATATATATATATATATATATATCTTTTTTTTGTCATTTAGCAGACGCACTTATCCAGAGCGACTTACAGTTAGTGAGTGCATACATTTACATACTGGCCCCCCGTGGGAAACGAATCCACAACCCTGGCGTTGCAAGCGCCATGCTCTACCAACTGAGCTACAGGGGACCATGCTCTACCAACTGAGCTACAGGGGACCATGCTCTACCCACTGAGCTACAGGGGACCATGCTCTACCCACTGGGCTACAGGGGACCATGCTCTACCAACTGAGCTACAGGGGACCATGCTCTACCCACTGAGCTACAGGGGACCATGCTCTACCCACTGAGCTACAGGGGACCATGCTCTACCCACTGAGCTACAGGGGACCATGCTCTACCAACTGAGCTACAGGGGACCATGCTCTACCCACTGAGCTACAGGGGACCATGCTCTACCAACTGGGCTACAGGGGACCATGCTCTACCAACTGAGCTACAGGGGACCATGCTCTACCCACTGAGCTACAGGGGACCATGCTCTACCAACTGGGCTACAGGGGACCATGCTCTACCAACTGGGCTACAGGGGACACATTTTCAAGGTGGTGGCTGTTTTTAGAGTTTTGTAGGTCATGATGCTATGATACATATACATATACTATGATACTATGATACTATGATACATATACATATACTATGATACTATGATACATATACATATACTATGATACTATGATACATATACATATACTATGATACTATTATTATTATTATTATTATTATTATTATTACATATACATACACTATGATACTATGATACTATGATACATATACATATACTATGATACTATGATACATATACATATACTATGATACTATGATACTATGATACTATGATACATATACAGTGGGGAAAAAAAGTATTTAGTCAGCCACCAATTGTGCAAGTTCTCCCACTTAAAAAGATGAGAGAGGCCTGTAATTTTCATCATAGGTACACGTCAACTATGACAGACAAATTGAGAAAAGAAAATCCAGAATATCACATTGTAGGATTTTTTATGAATTTACTTGCAAATTATGGTGGAAAATAAGTATTTGGTCACCTACAAACAAGCAAGATTTCTGGCTCTCACAGACCTGTAACTTCTTCTATAAGAGGCTCCTCTGTCCTCCACTCGTTACCTGTATTAATGGCACCTGTTTGAACTTGTTATCAGTATAAAAGACACCTGTCCACAACCTCAAACAGTCACACTCCAAACTCCACTATGGCCAAGACCAAAGAGCTGTCAAAGGACACCAGAAACAAAATTGTAGACCTGCACCAGGCTGGGAAGACTGAATCTGCAATAGGTAAGCAGCTTGGTTTGAAGAAATCAACTGTGGGAGCAATTATTAGGAAATGGAAGACATACAAGACCACTGATAATCTCCCTCGATCTAGGGCTCCACGCAAGATCTCACCCCGTGGGGTCAAAATGATCACAAGAACGGTGAGCAAAAATCCCAGAACCACACGGGGGGACCTAGTGAATGACCTGCAGAGAGCTGGGACCAAAGTAACAAAGCCTACCATCAGTAACACACTACGCCGCCAGGGACTCAAATCCTGCAGTGCAAGACGTGTCCCCCTGCTTAAGCCAGTACATGTCCAGGCCCGTCTGAAGTTTGCTAGAGTGCATTTGGATGATCCAGAAGAGGATTGGGAGAATGTCATATGGTCAGATGAAACCAAAATAGAACTTTTTGGTAAAAACTCAACTTGTCGTGTTTGGAGGACAAAGAATGCTGAGTTGCATCCAAAGAACACCATACCTACTGTGAAGCATGGTGGTGGAAAGATCATGCTTTGGGGCTGTTTTTCTGCAAAGGGACCAGGACGACTGATCCGTGTAAAGGAAAGAATGAATGGGGCCATGTATCGTGAGATTTTGAGTGAAAACCTCCTTCCATCAGCAAGGGCATTGAAGATGAAACGTGGCTGGGTCTTTCAGCATGACAATGATCCCAAACACACCGCCCGGGCAACGAAGGAGTGGCTTTGTAAGAAGCATTTCAAGGTCCTGGAATGGCCTAGCCAGTCTCCAGATCTCAACCCCATAGAAAATCTTTAGAGGGAGTTGAAAGTCTGTGTTGCCCAGTGACAGCCCCAAAACATCACTGTTCTAGAGGAGATCTGCATGGAGGAATGGGCCAAAATACCAGCAAACAGTGTGTGAAAACCTTGTGAAGACTTACAGAAAACGTTTGACCTGTGTCATTGCCAACAAAGGGTATATAACAAAGTATTGAGAAACTTTTGTTATTGACCAAATACTTATTTTCCACCATAATTTGCAAATAAATTCATTAAAAATCCTACAATGTGATTTTCTGGATTTTTTTTCCTCATTTTGTCTGTCATAGTTGACGTGTACATATGATGAAAATTACAGGCCTCTCTCATCTTTTTAAGTGGGAGAACTTGCACAATTGGTGGCTGACTAAATACTTTTTTTCCCCACTGTACATACACTATGTTCAGGCCAGACAGAGCCGTGACTAAAGTGTGTTCTCCCCCAGCTTGCTGCTAAGCTCAGTCTGTCAGTTCAGTCTGTCAACTCAGTCTGTCAACTCAGTCTGTCAACTCAGTCTGTCAGTTCAGTCTGTCAACTCAGTCTGTCAGCTCAAATCAAATCAAATCGAATTCTCTTGGTCACACACACATATTTTGCAGATGTTATTGCGGGTGTAGCGAAATGCTCAGGATCCTGGCCCCGATCCCCACTCGCCGGTTGACTCACTGAGTTAGTGCTTTTACCCTCTTCTGTACACAGAGACACTTTAATCACAATAAGTGCATTCATCATCTAAGTTAAACTGAAAAACTAAAGTCTTCCATGGAGCTATGGCAATGCAGTCTGGGGGAAAAACAGTACCAGTAACAGTGGACTCAGGACTAGATGTCCAGTCCTATGGTCCTGCTATGTGAGAACAGGGACTAGTTATCTGGTGCTAGCATAGGCCCCTGGTGTCCACTAGCATAGGCCCCTGGTGTCCACTAGCATAGGCCCCTGGTGTCCACTAGCATAGGCCCCTGGTGTCCACTAGCATAGGCCCCTGGTGTCCACTAGCATAGGCCCCTGGTGTCCACTAGCATAGGCCCCTGGTGTCCACTAGCATAGGCCCCTGGTGTCCACTAGCATAGGCCCCTGGTGTCCACTAGCATAGGCCCCTGGTGTCCACTAGCATAGGCCCCTGGTGTCCACTAGCATAGGCCCCTGGTGTCCACTAGCATAGGCCCCTGGTGTCCACTAGCATAGGCCCCTGGTGTCCACTAGCATAGGCCCCTGGTGTCCACTAGCATAGGCCCCTGGTGTCCACTAGCATAGGCCCCTGGTGTCCACTAGCATAGGCCCCTGGTGTCCACTAGCATATGCCCCTGGTGTCCACTAGCATTGGCCCCTGGTGTCCACTAGCATAGGCCCCTGGTGTCCACTAGCATAGGCCCCTGGTGTCCACTAGCATAGGCCCCTGGTGTCCACTAGCATAGGCCCCTGGTGTCCACTAGCATAGGCCCCTGGTGTCCACTAGCATAGGCCCCTGGTGTCCACTAGCATAGGCCCCTGGTGTCCACTAGCATTGGCCCCTGGTGTCCACTAGCATAGGCCCCTGGTGTCCACTAGCATAGGCCCCTGGTGTCCACTAGCATAGGCCCCTGGTGTCCACTAGCATAGGCCCCTGGTGTCCACTAGCATTGGCCCCTGGTGTCCACTAGCATAGGCCCCTGGTGTCCACTAGCATAGGCCCCTGGTGTCCACTAGCATAGGCCCCTGGTGTCCACTAGCATAGGCCCCTGGTGTCCACTAGCATAGGCCCCTGGTGTCCACTAGCATTGTCCCCTGGTGTCCACTAGCATTGTCCCCTGATGTCCACTAGCATTGGCCCTTGGTGTCCACTAGCATAGGCTCCTGGTGTCCACTAGCATAGGCTCCTGGAGTCCCCTTTAAAAACCTTGTGACTCTACAACTCCATGTCTCTCTGCCGGGTCTGTCCCTTCCTCAGCGACTCTGCAACTCAACACTTGCAGGGTAGTGAGTGTGAGTGAGTGTGAGTGTGTGTATGTATGTGTGTGAGAGAGCTTTAAGAGGATGGCATAATGGAATGCCTCGGCTCTGTCTGCCAAGAGCACTTTTCCCATGTGCCCAGGAGCCAAGACTTCCCCCGTCCAGCCAAGAATAGCAATGGTGTCCTCTCACACACACACACACATGCACGCACCCAAGCGCATACACACACACACAGCGCCAGATAGTGGCTTCCTCCAAAGAGAGACTTCTAGTGCGACACCTCACCCTGGGGTCCTTAGCAATAGTGTGGTTCTCTGTGTCGTACAGACACATCGATGGAGCTTCAAGTTCCACATCACTAAGGATTTAACATGGTCCACACAAACCCGCACGTTCGTGAAGAGGGAATGGCTGAAAAGGCTGAAAAGATTTGGCATGGGCCCTCGGATCCTCAAAACATTCTACAGCTGGACCATCGAGAACATCTTCACTGGCCGCATCACCGCTTGATATGGCAAATGCACCACCCTTGACCCCATGGCGCTACAGAGGGTGTTGCGGACGGCCCATACATGACTGGCGCCGAGCTCCCTGCCATCCAGGACCTCTATATCAGGTGGTTGTTACGCAGAGCCTGGGGATGGGATACAGTCGGAGCCATACCTTTTGACCCGGGGTGTAGACTGGAGCTGAGGCCTGGCGACGGTTGGCTTGGGACTGGGTCCTGTCGGAGGCACGAAGAAGGGCAGCCCGGGCCGTCCTCCAGGTAAGGTGACAACGGCGCAGATGGTCCTGGACAGAGGGAACCGCAACCTCAACCTCTTGGGCGGGGAACAAGGGGGGTTGGTATCCCAGAGCACACTCGAAGGGTGACATACCTGACAAGGCGTTGGTGAGGGTGTTGTGGGCATATTCAACTCAGGGTAGCTGAGCGCTCCAGGAGGAAGGGTTAGCAGAAGTCACGCAGCGTAGGTGCAGTCTCCATCTCTTGGTTGGCCCGTTCAGTCTGGCCGTTGGTCAGGGGGTGATATCCAGAAGACAGACTGACATTGATACCAAGAGCTGGACAGAAGGATCTCCATACCTGGGAGGTAAACTGGGGTCCTCTGTCGGAAACAATGTCAGTGGGGATGCCATGCAGACGACACATAGGATACTAACAGGTCCACAGTCTCCCTGGAGGATGGGAGCTTGGAGAGGGGAATGAAGTGAGCCATTTTGGAAAACCTGTCAATAATGGTGAGGATGACGGAGTTACCGTTAGATGGGGGAAGGCCAGTGACGAAGTCCAGAGCTATGTGTGACCAGGGGTGACTGGGTATGGGAAGAGGGCGGAGCAGACCGGAAGTGGGTTTAGTGGAGATTTTGTTTCCGGGCACAAACCGAACAGGCTGAGACAAACTCCCAGACATCTCTCTCCATGGTGGGCCACCAAAAGCGCTGACGCAGGAAGGCGAGTGACAGGGTGACAGGTGAGGTGGGTAGAATGGCCCCACTGAAGAACATCAGAGCGAACACAATCTGGGACAAACAGAGCATTACTAGGACTGTTACCCGGATCAGGCTGGTTCTGCTGAGCCTGGCGGATACGGGACTCGATCTCCCAGGTGACGGCGGCAACGATGCAGGTGGATGACACAATGGCTTCTGGCTCGGTACCCGTGTTGTCGGTGGTGAACTGGCGAGAGAGGGCATCAGGCTTGGTATTCTTCGAACTGGGGCGATAAGTGAGTGTGAAATTGAATCTACCGAAGAACAAGGCCCACCTGGCTTGCCGGGAGTTCAGACGTTTGGTGGTCTGGATGTAGGACAGGTTTTTATGGTCAGTCCACACGATGAAGGGGGTTACAGAGCCCTCCAGCCAGTGACGCCATTCCTCCAGAACCAGCTTAACTGCCAGGAGTTCCCGGTTTCCGATGTCATAATTCCTCTCTGCAGGTGAGAGCTTACAGGAAAAGAATGGACATGGGTGGACCTTCTGATCAGAGGGGGAATGTTGAGACAGAACAGCACCTACCCTAGTGTCAGAGGCGGCCACCTCCACGATGAACTGGAGTTCTGGGTCGAGCTGTGTAAGGACCGGAGGTGAAGCAACGCTTGAGTTCCAGGAATGCTGCCTCTGCCTCAGGAGTCCAGTGGAACGAAGTGGAGGTGGAGGTGAGAGTGGTGAGAGGTGCTGCCAGACGGCTGTAGTTGCGGATGAAACGTCTGTAGAAAATGTGCAAACCCCAGGAAACGCTCTAGCTGCTTCAGGTTGGAGGGCGCAGGCCACTCTGTGACTGCCATGACCTTGGAGGGGTCCATACGTAACTGTCCCTGTGCAATAATATAACCCAGGAAAGACACTGTGGCAGCATGGAACTCACATTTTTCAGCTTGAACAAAAAGCTTATTCTCCAACAGCCGTTGAAGAACTTGGCAAACGTGTTGCTGGTGATCCTCAGGTTCCTTGGAAAAAATCTAAATAGACAAAAACGAAGCGTCCGATCACATCCCTCAGCACGTCATTGACTAGGTTCTGGAAAATAGCAGGAATGTTAGTAAGACCAAAAGGCATGACCAAATACTCAAAATGACCAAGTGGTGTGTTGAACACAGTCTTCCACTCGTCCTCCTCTTTTATGGGGACAAGGTGGTAGGCATTCCGGAGGTCGAGTTTGGTAAACACTGTGGCACCATGAAGGGGGGCAAAAGCAGAGCTGATGAGTGGCAAGGGGTACTTGTTCTTAACAGTGATATTATTCAGACCACGGAAGTCTATGCACGGCCTCAGTGACCCATCCTCCTTCTTCACAAAGAAAAACCTAGCACCCACTGGGGAGGAAGATGGCTTGATAAGTCCTGCAGCCAATAGAATCCTGGATGTACCTCTCCATAGCCTCTTGGTCGGGACGAGAGAGGTTAAACAACCGGCTACAGGCTGGAGGTCAATGGCGCAGTCGTACGACCAATGAGGCAGCAGCGACAGGGTGTGGTGCTTGCTGAACACAGGAGCTAGATCGTGATACTTGGGAAAAACTGATGACAGGTCCGGAGGTTCTGGAATGAACTGGGACACAGACAAGACAGGGGGAAGGGCAGAATGTAAACAATTAGAGTAACAAAATGAACTCCAAGTGGTTACCTTTCCGGCGGTCCAGTCAATCTGTGGGTTGTGTAGCATTAACCATGGATGGCCAAGAACCAGGGGAGAGTAAGGACAGTAGATTATGTGGAAACTGATATTTTCTGGAGACGCAGGATGACAGGGACGGTTCTCTCACAGACACGGGTGTGAAGCTGTCCATTGAGAGCGTTGGCATCGAGGGGTGAATCGAGTGGGACATTGTCCAGGCCCAACTGGGTAACAACACCTCGGTCCAGGAAGCTCTCGTCAGCGCCCGAATCGATGAGAGCAGACAGAGGAAAAGCCTGGCTCTGCCACACAAGGTTACCTTCGAGCAGGGGTCTGGGGGAAGATGGGCAGGCGATTTGGCTCAACAGTATATCCCCAACTACTGCCGAGCCCCCTCTTTTGCTGGACGCAGGGAACAAGTGGAGACAAAGTGACCAACCTGGCCACAGTATAGGCAGCTCCTAGCGCCCATTCGTCGTTGCTTCTCCTCTGGAGAGAGACGGGCCCAGCTGAGCTGCATGGGTTCAGGATCTGGACAAGCCTGGGGATGGGATACAGTCGGAGAAGGAGGACAAGGCACTGAAGCAGATGTTATGGGACATGGCACCCTACCAACCCTCTCCCGCCAACGCTCACGGAGACGGTTGTCGATGCGGATAGCGAGAGAGATGAGTTCATCAAGTCCATCCCTGGACACCAACTCGTCCTTGAGGGTCTCAGTGAGCGCATTCCGGAATGCTCCCTGAAGGCCCTCCTCATTCCAGCTGCTCTCAGCGGCGAGGGTGCGGAACTCACATGCCATCTCAGCAACACTATAGGGGCCTTGACGGAGGGACAGGAGTCGTTTAGCGGCATCCTTACCGCAGACCGGGTGGTCGAAGACTTTCTTCATCTCCTCCATGAATCTGGAGTAGGAGAAGCAGATGGGGGACTGTCTCCCACACCGCCGTGGCTCAGGAAAGCGCTGCTCCACGGAGGCAGCCAATCAGAAAGGAAATCTTGGCCCGTTTGCTAGCATAAGAGTAGGGCTGTTGCTCAAATACTAGTGAACATTGTCCCAAAAAAGTTCTTCAAGCTCCGAGGTTGCCATCGTAACGCTCGGGAGTCGGAAGAAACGGCTCCCGGAGCGGGGGAGAAGGACTTGGAACTGGTTGTGAGCTCTGGGTGAAGGGTCGGCTCTGTAGGTCAGACAGGCTCTGTGAAAATTTCTTGATGTGCTCCAAAAGGGTCTTCAGGGCTTGGTCATGTTGCTCGAGCAGGGCGCCTTGGCCGACGAGGGTTTGGTGGAGAGTAGCAGAGTCTGCTGGGTTCATCTCTTTGGCCAGATCGTACTGTTACACAAAGTGGAACAGGGGAACCCAAGAGCAGACGAGGAGACTGGGATGAAGTAACCAAGGTATTTATTGGAACACAGGGGGAAGATGGAGTGCAGGTCAGGGGAAACTGCTGGAAACCAGGTACGGAGGCTGAGGCTGGAGCGAGGGGGGGTTGAGACAGGGTGAGCAGGTCCGGAGGGTAATCCAAGGGAGTAGTAGAGTGGGGAATCCAGGACAGAGTAGCAGGAGGACGAGACGTGGGACTGGAGACAGGGACCAGAGTCGGAGCGGGCAGAACTGTAGCGGAGAGGAAAACAGCGTCAGGCAAGGAAAACAGGCACAACAGGATAACAGGATCTGAATAGTTACAAACGGCTAGAACCGTGGAATGACTGAGCAGAGATTACGATCTGGCAGTGTGGAAGTGGCAGGACTGAGTATTTGTAGAGGTCTTGATTATGGAACAGGTTGCAGCTGGTGGGGATCTGCTCTGACTCCAGCACACCTGTCCGCCCACACAATCACACACACACAAAGAGAGAGAGAGAGAGAGAGAGAGGGAGAGGGTACTGGGGGAGTGGCGGCAGGTCAAGGAGACACAGGATGAGCAGTAGAGGGCGTTGCAGGAGCAGATGTGACAGCAATGTCAGAGGAAGGCCCGAAAAATTGCCAAAGACTCCAGCCACCATAGCCATAGACTGTTCACTCTGCTACCGTCCGGCAAATGGTACCAGAGCATCGGCTCTCAGACCAACAAGCCCCGAGACAGCTTCTACACCCCAGCCATTACACTGCTAAATAGCCAGACTGCTAAATGTTCAAATTAATGGTTTAATGGTACCCAAACTATCTGCATTGACTCTATCTTGCACTGACCCTACACACACTCACAAGACTTACATTAGGAACACCTTCCTAATATTGAGTTGTAGAACAGCCTCAAATCGTCAGGGCATGGACTGTTCAAAGTGTCGGAAGCGTTCCACAGGGATGCTGGTACATGTTGACTCCAATGCTTCCCACAGTTTTGTCAAGTTGGCTGGATGTCCTTTAGGTGGTGGACCATTCTTGATACACACGGGAAACTGTTGAGTGTGGAAAAACCCAGCAGCGTTGCAGCTCTTGACACAAACGGTGCTCCTGGCACCTACTACCATACCCCGTTCAAAGGCACTTAAATATTTTGTCTTGCCCATTCAGCCTCTGAATGGCACACATACACAATCCATGTCTCTGTTGTCTCAAGGTCTAAAGATCCTTCTTTAACCTGTCTCTGCCCCTTTATCTACACCAGTGGTTCCCAACTCTAGTTCCCAACAGTACACATTTTTATTGTAGCCCGGTGTCACGATCGTCTAATGAGGAGGACCAAAGCGCAGCGTTGAGGGTGAACATATTTATTAAACGAATGATCACACGATCAAAACAACAGACGATAACGTGATGTCTAACGGTTTTACACAAACCAAATACGAACAAGAACCCACAAAACCAAAGGAAAAACCGACAGTTTAAATATGGCTCCCAATCAGAGACAACCAGCAAACAGCTGACACTCGTTGCCTCTGATTGGGAGTCACTCAGGCCAACATAGAAATAGAGTACATAGATCTACACACCCTGGCTCAACATAACAGTGTCCCCAGAGCCAGGGCGTGACACCCGGGACAAGCACACCTGATTCAACTTGTCAACTAATCATCAGGCCCTCGATGAGTTCAATCAGGAATGTTTGTCCAGAGCTACAACGAAAAGGTGTGCTGTTGGGGGTAATGGAGGACTGGAGCTGGGAACCACTGCTATAGGCTGATTTGAAGTGGATTTAACAAGTGACATCAATAAGGGATCATAGCTTTCACCTGGATTCACCTGGTCAGTCTATGTCATGGAAAGAGTTTTGTCCACTCAATGTATATACTGTATACACACTCACTCACACACACTACATTGACACTCCCACACAAAACCATTTATATCTCAAATACCTTATTATTAACTATCCTGATGCCTAGTCACTTTACCCTGCCTTCATGTACATATCTACCTCCAATACCTTATTATTATCTATCCTGATGCCTAGTCACTTTACCCTGCCGTCATGTACAGTGGCTTGCGAAAGTATTCACCCCCCTTGGCATTTTTCCTATTTTGTTGCCTTACAACCTGGAATTAAAATGGATTTTTGTGGGGTTTGTATCATTTGATTTACACAACATGCCTACCACTTTGAAGATGCAAAATATTTTTTATTGTGAAACAAACAAGAAATAAGACAAAAAAACAGAACTTGAGCGTGCCTAACTATTCACCCCCCAAAGTCAATACTTTGTAGAGCCACCTTTTACAGCAATTACAGCTGCAAGTCTCTTGGGGTATGTCTCTATAAGTTTGGCACATCTAGCCACTGGGATTTTTTCCCATTCTTCAAGGCAAAACTGCTCCAGCTCCTTCAAGTTGGATGGGTTCCGCTGGTGTACAGCTATCTTTAAGTCATACCACAGATTCTCAATTGGATTGAGGTCTGGGCTTTGACTAGGCCATTTCAAGACATTTAAATGTTTCCCCTTAAACCACTCAAGTGTTGCTTTAGCAGTATGCTTAGGGTCATTGTCCTGCTGGAAGGTGAACCTCCATCCCAGTCTCAAATCTCTGGAAGACTGAAACAGGTTTCCCTCAAGAATTTCCCTGTATTTAGCGCCATCCATCATTCCTTCAATTCTGACCAGTTTCCCAGTCCCTGCCGATGAAAAACATCCCCACAGCATGATGCTGCCACCACCATGCTTCACTGTGGGGATGGTGTTCTCGGGGTGATGAGAGGTGTTGGGTTTGCGCCAGACATAGCGTTTTCCTTGATGGCCAAAAAGCTTAATTTTAGTCTCATCTGACCAGAGTACCTTCTTCCATATGTTTGGGGAGTCTCCCACATGCCTTTTGGCGAATACCAAACGTGTTTGCTTATTTTTTTCTTCTTTAAGCAATGTCTTTTTTTCTGGCACTCTTCCATAAAGCCCAGCTCTGTGGAGTGTACGGCTTAAAGTGGTCCTATGGACAGATACTCCAATCTCCGCTGTGGAGCTTTGCAGCTCCTTCAGGGTTATCTTTGGTCTCTTTGTTGCCTCTCTGATTAATGCCTTCCTTGCCTGGTCCGTGAGTTTTGGTGGGCGGCCCTCTCTTGGCAGGTTTGTTGTGATGCCATATTCTTTCCATTTTTGAATAATGAATTTAATGGTGTTCCGTGGGATGTTCAAAGTTTCTGATATTTTTTTTAGAACCCAACCCTGATCTGTACTTCTCCACAACTTTGTCCCTGACCTGTTTGGAGAGCTCCTTGGTCTTCATGGTGCCGCTTGCTTGGTGGTGCCCCTTGCTTAGTGGTGTTGCAGACTTTGGGGCCTTTCAGAACAGGTGTATATATACTGAGAGATATATGTGACAGATCATGTGACACTTAGATTGTACACAGGTGGACTTTATTTAACTAATTATGTGACTTCTGAAGGTAATTGGTTGCACCAGATCTTATTTAGGGGCTTCATAGCAAAGGGGGTGAATACATATGCACGCACCACTTTTCCGTTATTTATTTGTTAGAATTTTTTTTTACAAGTTATTGTTTTCATTTCACTTCACCAATTTGGACTATTTTGTGTATGTCCATTACATGAAATCCAAATAAAAATCCATTTAAATTACAGGTTGTAATTCAACAAAATAGGAAAAATGCCAAGAGGGATGAATACTTTTGCAAGGCACTGTACATATCTACCTCCAATACCTTATTATTATCTATCCTGATGCCTAGTCACTTTACCCTGCCTTCATGTACATATCTACCTCAAATACTTTATTATTAACTATCCTGATGCCTAGTCACTTTACCCTGCCTTCATGTACATATCTACCTCAAATACCTTATTATTATCAATCCTGATGCCTAGTCACTTTACCCTGCCGTCATGTACAGTGGCTTGCGAAAGTATTCACCCCCCTTGGCATTTTTCCTATTTTGTTGCCTTACAACCTGGAATTAAAATAGATTTTTGGGGGGTGAATACATATGCACACACCACTTTTCCGTTATTTATTTGTTTGAATTTTTTTTAACAAGTTATTGTTTTCATTTCACTTCACCAATTTGGACCATTTTGTGTATGTCCATTACATGAAATCCAAATAAAAATCCATTTAAATTACAGGTTGTAATTCAATAAAATAGGAAAAACGCCAAGAGGGATGAATACTTTTGCAAGGCACTGTACATATCTACCTCCAATACCTTATTATTATCTATCCTGATGCCTAGTCACTTTACCCTGCCTTCATGTACATATCTACCTCCAATACCTCGTACCTCTGCAAATTGATCTGGTACTAGTATTTCCTGTATATAGCTCCATTCTTGTGTATTTTATTTTATTCCTCTTGTTACAATTTTTTTGTATTTGTATATATTTTTTTTTACTACATTGTTGGGAAGGGCTCGTAAGCAAGCATTTCACAGTAAAGTCTACACCAGTTGTATTCGGCGCATTTCACAAATACAATTTGATTTGGAAACTAACTGGGCAACTGAAATGGTTACTATGGTGAGGGAACTCGATGACACCTACGTCACCTTAGAGCACCTGAGACCTACCTTGACCACGTCACCTGGCTCAAAGGGACCTCAGTAACCAACAGAGACAGTGACGCTGCAGCTGCATCTCTGTAAAGTTCATTCATATCCACGTCTATAAAATAACAATCATAACCGTTGAAAAAAATATAAAACTGACTGAAGACAAGATGGCCGGAAATTTGTGCGGTTGAGTCCGTTTCTGCTGTAACATGGACTCTACAGTAACATGGACTCTACAGTAACATGGACTCTACAGTAACACGGACTCTACAGTAACACGGACTCTACAGTAACACGGACTCTACAGTAACACAGACTCTACAGTAACATGGACTCTACAGTAACACGGACTCTACAGTAACATGGACTCTACAGTAACACGGACTCTACAGTAACACAGACTCTACAGTAACACGGACTCTACAGTAACACGGACTCTACAGTAACACGGACTCTACAGTAACACGGACTCTACAGTAACATGGACTCTACAGTAACACGGACTCTACAGTAACATGGACTCTACAGTAACATGGACTCTACAGTAACACAGACTCTACAGTAACATGGACTCTACAGTAACATGGACTCTACAGTAACATGGACTCTACAACGTAATGAAACTTTGTTGCTCCCCACTGGGCACACACTGGTTGAATCAACGTTGTTTCCAAATCATTTCAATGAATTTACGTTGAACCAACGTTGAATAGACGTTGAATTGACATATGTGCCTACTGGGTCCATGCTAAAACAAGCAATGTGTTGAAGCAAACAAGTATTCGGTTGCCTAGGCAACGCCCCCCTCACCTGCAGCAGCACAAAAAAATTACCGATAAATGTCATCCTAAATTCCATGACCGTCACAGCCCTATGTGAGTGAGTGAGTGAGTGAGTGAGTGAGTGAGTGAGTGAGTGAGTGAGTGAGTGAGTGAGTGAGCATACTCCAGTGTGTATGTGTGTGTATGTGTTTGTGTGTGTGTACTCCAGTGTGTGTTTGTGTTTGTGTGTATGTGTTTGTGTGTGTGTACTCCAGTGTGTGTTTAAGTGTGTATGTGTGTGTGTCTGTGCTCTACACGGCAGTGTGTATAGGCTGCTCTCTCCCTTTCCCTCTCCCTCTCCCTCTCCCTCTCCCTCTCCCTCTCCCTCTCCCTGTGCCAGGTCCTCTGGTTCCCATGCTATCAGATGTCAGTCTGTTTATGGAGCTGCTGTCCAGGGTAGGTGTGTGTGTGTGTGTGTGTGTGTGTGTGTGTGTGTGTGTGTGTGTGTGTGTGTGTGTGTGTGTGTGTGTGTGTGTGTGTGTGTGTGTGTGTGTGAGTGTGTGAGTGCGTGCGTGCGTGCGTGCGTGCGTAATTCACACTCCTTGTTTATAAGCTTAGGCCTGTCTAAATG
>NW_028157630.1:0-10000 GCF_964263955.1 Coregonus lavaretus
GTCTGACAGGAACATGTAGGGCGTGTTGACCTGACCTGTCGCGCGGCTACGTTCCTGAGCAGGGTTGACCGGGTAGAACTGACCCTCCTTGTACACGATGTGGTAGCCACGTTCCCCCTCGACATCAGCACCTCTGACCCCTGGGTGTAGCGCAGGAACTGCTGAGCCTCAGCGTCGGAGAGATACAGGGCCAGACTGATGGGGCCTTCCCAGTGTTTACAGATAGCCTCCAACATCTGGAGTCTGTAGAGGAGAGAGAGAGAGACAGAGAGAGAGAGAGATGGAGAGAGAGAGATGGAGAGAGAGAGAGAGAGAGAGAGAGAGACAGAGAGAGAGGAGAGAGAGAGAGTAGAGAGAGAGAGAGAGAGAGGAGAGAGAGAGAGAGACAGAGAGAGAGAGAGAGACAGAGAGAGAGGATAGAGAGAGTAGAGAGAGAGAGAGAGAGAGAGAGAGATGAGAGAGAGAGAGACAGATAGAGAGAGAGAGACAGAGAGAGAGAGAGAGAGACAGAGACAGAGAGAGAGATAATGAGCGAGAGAGAGAGAGAGAGAGACAGAGAGAGAGAGATAATGAGAGAGAGAGATAATGAGAGAGAGAGAGACAGAGAGAGAGAGAGAGAGAGAGAGAGAGAAGAGAGAGAGACAGAGAGAGAGAGACAGAGACAGAGACAGAGAGAGAGAGAGATAATGAGAGAGAGAGATAATGAGAGAGAGAGAGAGAGAGAGTAGAGAGAGAGAGAGAGATAATGAGAGACAGAGGGAGAGAGAGAGAGACAGAGAGAGAGAGAGAGAGAGAGAGACAGAGACAGAGAGAGATAATGAGAGAGAGAGAGAGAGAGACAGAGACAGAGACAGAGAGAGAGAGATAATGAGAGATAATGAGAGAGAGATAATGAGAGAGAGAGAGAGAGAGAGAGAGAGACAGACAGAGGGAGAGAGAGAGAGAGAGAGAGACAGAGGGAGAGGTTTCTATCAATGTATATAGACCAGCAGGCCTGTAGTATTGAATAATTCAGTACAAAGCCATTTAATGTCAGGTATTCAACATATTAGATTAGGATTTGGATTCATCTTGATCTCTGTCGCTGTAATCTCAATCTGTGTTCATCCAACCGATTGTCCAATCCTCCAATCCCCTCTGCTGTGGTTTCCACCTACCCACTGACATTACAGGAACACTGAACGCTTCACTACTCATTAGAATGTGAAGAAGAAGTGTTTCTCAAAGGTCTATAGAGGCTATAAGAGACGACTATATTCACCAATGTGTGTGTGTGTGTGTGTGCATGTGCTTGTGTGTGTATGTCCTGTGTGTGTGTGTGTGTGTGTGTGTGTGTGTGTGTGTGTGTGTGTGTGTGTGTGTTGTGTGCTGTTATTGGCTATGTTTTCCAGATGAAACGAGGTGCCAGTAGGTAGAGTTGAAGCTGACATTTACAATGTTTAAATCAATGAAGCCTCTGCTGTGGTTTCCACCTATCCACTGACATTACAGGAACACTGAACGCTTCACTACTCATTAGAATGGGAAGAGGTGTCTCTCAAAGGTCTATAGAGGCTATAAGAGACGACTGTATTTACCAATGTGTGTGTGTGTGTGTGCATGTGTTCATGCTTGTGTGTGTATGTCCTGTGGGTTGTGTGTGTGTGTATGTGTGTGTATGTCCTGTGGGGTGAGTGTGTGTGTGAGCGTGTTGTGTGTTAATGATGCCAGTGGCCTTTACCTAACCCTCTCTCCTGTGCTTCCCTGGGACTGGGCTGTGGAACACAGGCGCATGCAGAGGATCTAGAATGGGTCCATATGGGCCTCGGTGTTCCCTGTGTTCCAGAATGGGTCCATATGGGCCTTAGTGTTCCCTGTGTTCTAGAATGGGTCCATATGAGCCTCAGTGTTCCCTGTGTTCTAGAATGGGTCCATATGGGCCTCGGTGTTCCCTGTGTTCTAGAATGGGTCCATATGGGCCTCAGTATTCCCTGTGTTCTAGAATGGGTCCATATGGGCCTCGGTGTTCCCTGTGTTCTAGAATGGGTCCATATGGGCCTCAGTCTTCCCTGTGTTCTAGAATGGGTCCATATGGGCCTCGGTGTTCCCTGTGTTCTAGAATGGGTCCATATGGGCCTCAGTGTTCCCTGTGTTCTAGAATGGGTCCATATGGGCCTCAGTGTTCCCGCTGTTCTAGAATGGGTCCATATGGGCCTCAGTGTTCCCTGTGTTCTAGAATGGGTCCCTACAGGCCTCAGTGTTCCCTGTGTTCTAGAATGGGTCCCTACAGGCCTCAGTGTTCCCTGTGTTCTAGAATGGGTCCATATGGGCTTCAGTGTTCCCGCTGTTCTAGAATGGGTCCATATGGGCCTCAGTGTTCCCGCTATTCTAGAATGGGTCCATATGGGCCTCAGTGTTCCCTGTGTTCTAGAATGGGTCCATATGGGCCTCAGTTTTCCCTGTGTTCTATAATGGGTCCATATGGGCCTCAGTGTTCCTTGTGTTCTAGAATGGGTCCATATGGGCCTCAGTGTTCCCTGTGATCTAGAATGAGTCCATATGGGCCTCAGTGTTCCCTGTGTTCTAGAATGGGTCCATATGGGCCTCAGTGTTCCCTGTGTTCTAGAATGGGTCCATATGGGCCTCAGTGTTCCCGCTGTTCTAGAATGGGTCCATATGGGCCTCAGTGTTCCCTGTGTTCTAGAATGAGTCCATATGGGCCTCAGTGTTCCCTGTGTTCTAGAATGGGTCCATATGGGCCTCAGTGTTCCCTGTGTTCTAGAATGGGTCCATATGGGCCTCAGTGTTCCCTGTGTTCTAGAATGGGTCCATATGGGCCTCAGTGTTCCCTGTGATCTAGAATGAGTCCATATGGGCCTCAATGTTCCCTGTGTTCTAGAATGGGTCCATATGAGCCTCAGTGTTCCCTGTGTTCTAGAATGGATCCCTACAGGCCTCAGTGTTCCCTGTGTTCTAGAATGGGTCCATATGGGCCTCAGTGTTCCCGCTGTTCTAGAATGGGTCCATATGGGCCTCAGTGTTCCCTGTGTTCTAGAATGAGTCCATATGGGCCTCAGTGTTCCCTGTGTTCTAGAATGGGTCCATATGAGCCTCAGTGTTCCCTGTGTTCTAGAATGGGTCCATATGGGCCTTAGTGTTCCCTGTGTTCTAGAATGGGTCCATATGGGCCTCAGTTTTCCCTGTGTTCTAGAATGGGTCCCTACAGGCCTCAGTGTTCCCTGTGTTCTAGAATGGGTCCCTACAGGCCTCAGTGTTCCCTGTGTTCTAGAATGGGTCCATATGGGCCTCAGTGTTCCCGCTGTTCTAGAATGGGTCCATATGGGCCTCAGTGTTCCCTGTGTTCTAGAATGGGTCCATATGGGCCTCAGTCTTCCCTGTGTTCTAGAATGGGTCCCTACAGGCCTCAGTGTTCCCTGTGTTCTAGAATGGGTCCATATGGGCCTCAGTGTTCCCTGTGTTCTAGAATGTGTCCATATGAGCCTCAGTGTTCCCTGTGTTTTAGAATGGGTCCATATGGGCCTCGGTGTTCCCTGTGTTCTAGAATGGGTCCATATGGGCCTCAGTGTTCCCTGTGTTCTAGAATGGGTCCATATGAGCCTCAGTGTTCCCTGTGTTTTAGAATGGGTCCATATGGGCCTCGGTGTTCCCTGTGTTCTAGAATGGGTCCATATGGGCCTCAGTGTTCCCTGTGTTCTAGAATGGGTCCATATGGGCCTCAGTGTTCCCGCTGTTCTATAATGGGTCCATATGGGCCTCAGTGTTCCCTGTGTTCTAGAATGAGTCCATATGGGCCTCAGTGTTCCCTGTGTTCTAGAATGGGTCCATATGAGCCTCAGTGTTCCCTGTGTTCTAGAATGGGTCCATATGGGCCTTAGTGTTCCCTGTGTTCTAGAATGGGTCCATATGGGCCTCAGTTTTCCCTGTGTTCTAGAATGGGTCCCTACAGGCCTCAGTGTTCCCTGTGTTCTAGAATGGGTCCCTACAGGCCTCAGTGTTCCCTGTGTTCTAGAATGGGTCCATATGGGCCTCAGTGTTCCCGCTGTTCTAGAATGGGTCCATATGGGCCTCAGTGTTCCCTGTGTTCTAGAATGGGTCCATATGGGCCTCAGTCTTCCCTGTGTTCTAGAATGGGTCCCTACAGGCCTCAGTGTTCCCTGTGTTCTAGAATGGGTCCATATGGGCCTCAGTGTTCCCTGTGTTCTAGAATGGGTCCATATGAGCCTCAGTGTTCCCTGTGTTTTAGAATGGGTCCATATGGGCCTCGGTGTTCCCTGTGTTCTAGAATGGGTCCATATGGGCCTCAGTGTTCCCTGTGTTCTAGAATGGGTCCATATGAGCCTCAGTGTTCCCTGTGTTTTAGAATGGGTCCATATGGGCCTCGGTGTTCCCTGTGTTCTAGAATGGGTCCATATGGGCCTCAGTGTTCCCTGTGTTCTAGAATGGGTCCATATGGGCCTCAGTGTTCACTGTGTTCTAGAATGGGTCCATATGGGCCTCAGTGTTCCCTGTGTTCTAGAATGGGTCCATATGAGCCTCGGTGTTCCCTGTGTTCTAGAATGGGTCTATATGAGCCTCAGTGTTCCCTGTGTTCTAGAATGGCTCCATATGGGCCTCAGTGTTCCCTGTGTTCTAGAATGGGTCCATATGAGCCTCAGTGTTCCGTGTGTTCTAGAATGGGTCCATATGGGCCTCAGTGTTCCAAGTGTTCAGAGTCAATAGGATGGATGACTGGAGGCTAATATGAATATCTTTCCTTATCTTTCCCTATGTGGCCTTCTGCTAACGGAGCTAACTGATAGCGCTGCCGGGTAAAGACCACGCCTCCTGTGAGTTCTAAAGGCCCAGACACACAGACAAAACAGAACAACACAGTCAACGTTCTTTTAACGTGATCTTAAACATTTTCCAACGTTTTCTCAGTTTGGGTATAAGTCCCGATCCCCTTGTTTGACTTAATGAAATGTATTCTGCGATGTGGTCCAACTCAAACATACTGCTGTAATAACCTTCAGTCAGAGAGGGGAGAGAAAGAGGATCTGCACATCATTACAACACTGGATATAGACATAATGACATCTGACATAATGACATCTGACATAATGACATCAGACATAATGACATCTGACATAATGACATCTGACATAATGACATCTGACATAATGACATCTGACATAATGACATAATGACATCTGACATAATGACATCTGACATAATGACATCTGACATAATGACATCAGACATAATGACATCTGACATAATGACATCAGACATAATGACATCTGACATAATGACATCTGACATAATGACATCAGACATAATGACATCTGACATAATGACATCTGACATAATGACATCTGACATAATGACATCAGACATAATGACATCTGACATAATGACATCTGACATAATGACATCTGACATAATGACATAATGACATCTGACATAATGACATCTGACATAATGACATCTGACATAATGACATCAGACATAATGACATCTGACATAATGACATCTGACATAATGACATCAGACATAATGACATCTGACATAATGACATCTGACATAATGACATCAGACATAATGACATCTGACATAATGACATCTGACATAATGACGTCTGACATAATGACATCTGACATAATGACATCTGACATGTCTTTATTCTTTTCTGAGTGGAATGTTTACTGTTCATTTTGTATTGAGAGAGAGAGAGAGACCAGGCCTGCTTAGAACAGCTGACAACACTAAACCAAATAACCTTGGTGCCGTCGCTTCCTTCAATTCTCCCCAAATTGGACATTCACACACTCTGTCCTCATTTCACTGTAAACTCAGGTTGTGTCCCAAATGGCACTATATTCCCTATATACTGTAGTGCACTACTTTTGACCAGGGCCCAGAGGAACAGATTGCCATTTGGCACGCATTTTACTAATCTGTTTACAATTACTGCACTCAGTGCTCAGTGCTGAGAGGGCTGCAGAGGAAAACCAAACAGAGAAATGGGCTCGTGAAGGGTTCTGTGGTAAACTCTGGGTTTCTGCTTCTGTTGCTGGCTGAGAGAACTGTAATGATCTTTATTATATCTAACTAGGTAGCTCAGCTGGTAGAGCACGGCGCTTGTAACGCCAAGGTAGTGGGTTTGATCCCCGGGACCACCCATACACAAAAAATGTATGCACGCATGACTGTAAGTCGCTTTGGATAAAAGCGTCTGCTAAATGGCATATTATATTATTATTATTAACTAAATCTGCCTGACAACACTAGGGGGGGGTAACATCCTCTATTATCTAATGATCTTTATTAGATCTAACTATATCTGCCCCGCACCAGTTGGGGGTTAAATTCCCAGAAGAAGCTTGGTTTCATCTGGATATTCTGATAGGTATCTCTGCATGTTTCTCTGCAGGCGCCAATGTCTCACAGGTCTTGTCCCAAATTGTACCCTATTCCCTATATAGTGCACTACTTTAGACCAGGGAATGGCACCCTATTCCCTATATAGTGCACTACTTTAGACCAGAGAATGGCACCCTATTCCCTATATAGTGCACAACTTTAGACCAGAGAATGGCACCCTATTCCCTATATAGTGCATAACTTTAGACCAGAGAATGGCACCCTATTCCCTATATAGTGCACTACTTTAGACCAGAGAATGGCACCCTATTCCCTATATAGTGCACTAGTTTAGACCAGAGAATGGCACCCTATTCCCTATATAGTGCACTACTTTAGACCAGAGAATGGCACCCTATTCCCTATATAGTGCACTACTTTAGACCAGGGAATGGCACCCTATTCCCTATATAGTGCACTACTTTAGACCAGAGAATGGCACCCTATTCCCTATATAGTGCACAACTTTAGACCAGAGAATGGCACCCTATTCCCTATATAGTGCATAACTTTAGACCAGAGAATGGCACCCTATTCCCTATATAGTGCACTACTTTAGACCAGAGAATGGCACCCTATTCCCTATATAGTGCACTAGTTTAGACCAGAGAATGGCACCCTATTCCCTATATAGTGCACTACTTTAGACCAGAGAATGGCACCCTATTCCCTATATAGTGCACTACTTTAGACCAGAGAATGGCACCCTATTCCCTATATAGTGCACTACTTTAGACCAGAGAATGGCACCCTATTCCCTATATAGTGCACTACTTTAGACCAGAGAATGGCACCCTATTCCCTATATATAGTGCACTACTTTAGACCAGGGACCCTATGGCTGTTTAGAGAAAAGGGTGTGATTTTGAGATGCGTTTGGAAAGGAAACTAAGCTACCTGAAATGTACCATCACATTTCCTATAAAACCCAGAAGATTATACAGCTGACTTTTTTTGACACTAGCTGTGTTTTTAAAGGAGTCTGAAGTCAACAATCATCTTTCCTAATAAAATACCCAAATTCATAGCAAACCACTTTAGCACATGCTGTTTCATAGTTCATTCAACAACCCATGGAGTTTATAATGCAGTGATAAGCCCTATTCACACGGGGACTAGTATTACTAGAGAACGTTGGTTATGTAATTATTACCCCAGAATGTCCGTTATTCCAGTGGACGATTTGGGTGGTATTAGTTTTACCAAACTGCCCCTGTAATATTTTTTTTTTCTCTCCCTCATTCAAAATGGACCGTTATGACGGAAGCCCGGAGTCTCTTCTAGATGTGAAGATATTTCGAATGTCTAGGGATAGCTGAATATTGGTCTAACGGTTTCCAGTTCTGAGGAAGTCAAAAATAATGATGCATGTCAATAAGAACCATGAACTGGAACCTGCAGACATTTAAATACCTGACGGATTTGGCAATTTATCAATTCATTGGGCACAATATCGTCCACTTCATCTTTTAAAAGAGAAGTACGACTCTTGGAAAGATACGTGACAAAACAGTTCATTCATCTGTAGGCTACGTGCATAGCACTTTGTTTTAAGCATCAATTTGTTCACGTTCTTACCCAAACAGGGTGCAGCACCTGTTAAACTCTGTAATATCCTTCAAAACACAGGGATGACGATTCGCAACGGGATAAATATTATCAGAGGACCTTGGAGTTTGCTGAAAAACACTAGTATTTTTGGGGCTGGGATAATAACCTTCCTGCCAAGTAAAAAATGACTGACATGGGCAGATTTCGGACGGGACAAACATTTTGGATGTGGTGATTTGTGCTGGTGCACATAATAACATGACGTTTTACTGCGGGAGCTCAGGTATCTGGTCTTAATAGGACCATATTCCACTAGTATGTTTAGCAACGTGAAATACAATTAGACCAAATTATAAAATGGAAACGAATGTGATTTTGGAGAGAGAGTTTGAGCTACACGTTATGGCTGCATCCCAAATTGCACCCTATTCCCTATGGGCGCCCTGGTCAAAGGTAGTGCACTATATAGAGAATAGGGTGACATTTTGGGACGCAGACTATGTGTCGCCTGTAGCGAGCTGCAGAAGTACACTACTCCGACATCAGCAGGCAGCAATATATAATGTTTGTAATTGGTGATGAGTAGGTTGGCTCTGTTTTTAAATGAGTTTTCACCCCAGAGCTTGAATATCATTGCATCTGATTAAAGAGCAGAAACTCCTTGAAACTGAGAGAGTCTGTCTGGCTGATTCAATGGAACATTTACTCTGTGTCCCAAACAATGACTTATATGTAGATATATCTATATATACAGTGGGGAGAACAACTAGATATATACACACACTAGATGACTGGTAGGGGGTGCTGGGTTGAAGCCGTGCCGCCATCTTGGCTCTCCCCCACCATTGTGCCGCCATCTTGGCTCTCCCCCACCATTGTGCCTCCATCTTGGCTCTCCCCCACCATTGTGCCGCCATCTTGGCTCTCCCCCACCATTGTGCCGCCATCTTGGCTCTCCCCCACCATTGTGCCTCCATCTTGGCTCTCCCCCACCATTGTGCCTCCATCTTGGCTCTCCCCCACCATTGTGCCTCCATCTTGGCTCTCCCCCACCATTGTAATGTCTGCATTTGTTTTTGCAACGTTTACTCTATTACTGACATCTTAATGCACACTTTTAAATTATATTATGTGAACCTAAAAATGTGTAAAAACATTTTCCTTAAAAGTATACTTTTTTTTGAAATTACTAATGTTACTGTCCCCCAACTACAACAACAAAAATACTTAAAACACATGTCATTCCCTTGGAACATTTACTTTAAATACTGTAGAATTCCATTAATTCCTTCTGAGGAGTTCCAATATGGCCGACCGGTGGCTTCAAAGCCTCTCATTGGCCAATATATAGCATCAGCAATCCAGGGTTTATATACAGTGCCTTCGGAAAGTATTCAGACCCCTTGACTTCTTCCACATTTTGTTACGTTACACCCTTATTCTAAAATGAATTTTTTTTAAATTATAATCCTCAGCAATCTGCACACAATACCCCATAATGAGAATGCGAAAACAGGTTTTTAGAAAATGTTTGCAAATACATTACAAATGTAAAAACATAAATACCTTATTTACATACTGTATTCAGACCGTTTGCTATGAGACACAAAATTGAGCTCAGGTGTATCCTGTTTCCATTGATCATCCTTGAGATGTTTCTACAACTTGATTCCTTGAGTCCACCTGTGGTAAATTAAATTAATTGGACATGATTTGGAAAGGCACAAACCTGTCTATATAAGGTCCCACAGTAGACAGTGCATGTCAGAGCAAAAACCAAGCCATGAGGTCAAACGAATTGTCCGTAGAGCTCCGAGACAGGATAGTGTCGTGGCACAGATCTGGGGAAGGGTACCAAAAAATATCTGCAGCATTGAAGGTCCCCAAGAACACAGTGGCCTCCATCATTCTTAAATGGAAGAAGTTTGGAACCACCAAGACTCTTCCTAGAGCTGGCCGCCCGGCCAAACTGAGCAATCGGGGGAGAAGAGCCTTGGTCAGGGAGGTGACCAAGAACCCGATGGTCACTCTGACAGAGCTCCAGAGT
>NW_028157630.1:15000-16237 GCF_964263955.1 Coregonus lavaretus
TCTTATCACTGCACAGGGAGCTGGATAGAGACTGATCACAACTCTTATCACTTTACAGGGAGCTGGATAGAGACGGATCACAACTCTTATCACTTCACAGGGATCTGGATAGAGACTGATCACAACTCTTATCACTTCACAGGGAGCTGGATAGAGACTGATCACTTCACAGGGAGCTGGATAGAGACTGATCACAACTCGTATCACTGCACAGGGAGCTGGATAGAGACTGATCACAACTCTTATCACTTCACAGGGAGCTGGATAGAGACTGATCACAACTCTTATCACTTCACAGGGAGCTGGATAGAGACGGATCACAACTCTTATCACTTCACAGGGAGCTGGATAGAGACGGATCACAACTCTTATCACTTCACAGGGAGCTGGATAGAGACTGATCACAACTCTTATCACTTCACAGGGAGCTGGATAGACTGATCACTTCACAGGGAGCTGGATAGAGACTGATCACAACTCTTATCACTTCACAGGGAGCTGGATAGAGACTGATCACAACTATTATCACTTCACAGGGAGCTGGATAGAGACTGATCACAACTATTATCACTTCACAGGGAGCTGGATAGAGACTGATCACAACTCTTATCACTTCACAGGGAGCTGGATAGAGACTGATCACTTCACAGGGAGCTGGATAGAGACGGATCACAACTCTTATCACTTCACAGGGAGCTGGATAGAGACTGATCACAACTCTTATCACTTCACAGGGAGCTGGATAGAGACGGATCACAACTCTTATCACTTCACAGGGAGCTGGATAGAGACTGATCACAACTCTTATCACTTCACAGGGAGCTGGATAGAGACTGATCACTTCACAGGGAGCTGGATAGAGACTGATCACAACTCTTATCACTTCACAGGGAGCTGGATAGAGACTGATCACAACTATTATCACTTCACAGGGAGCTGGATAGAGACTGATCACAACTCTTATCACTTCACAGGGAGCTGGATAGAGACTGATCACAACTCTTATCACTTCACAGGGAGCTGGATAGAGACTGATCACAACTATTATCACTTCACAGGGAGCTGGATAGAGACTGATCACAACTATTATCACTTCACAGGGAGCTGGATAGAGACTGATCACAACTCTTATCACTTCACAGGGAGCTGGATAGAGACTGTTCACAACTCTTATCACTTCACAGGGAGCTGGATAGAGACGGATCACAACTCTTATCACTTCACAGGGAGCTGGATA
>NW_028157629.1:0-30000 GCF_964263955.1 Coregonus lavaretus
ATCTGTTTGAACAGTGATAGTGGTGAGTACAGTAGAACAGTAAAGAGTATGATCTGTTTGAACAGTGATAGTGGTGAGTACAGTGATACAGTAAAGAGTATGATCTGTTTGAACAGTGATAGTGGTGAGTACAGTAGAACAGTAAAGAGTATGATCTGTTTGAACAGTGATAGTGGTGAGTACAGTAGAACAGTAAAGAGTATGATCTGTTTGAACAGTGATAGTGGTGAGTACAGTAGAACAGTAAAGAGTATGATCTGTTTGAACAGTGATAGTGGTGAGTCCAGTAGAACAGTAAAGAGTATGATCTGTTTGAACAGTGATAGTGGTGAGTACAGTAGAACAGTAAAGAGTATGATCTGTTTGAACAGTGATAGTGGTGAGTACAGTAGAACAGTAAAGAGTATGATCTGTTTGAACAGTGATAGTGGTGAGTACAGTAGAACAGTAAAGAGTATGATCTGTTTGAACAGTGATAGTGGTGAGTACAGTAGAACAGTAAAGAGTATGATCTGTTTGAACAGTGATAGTGGTGAGTACAGTAGAACAGTAAAGAGTATGATATGTTTGAACAGTGATAGTGTTGAGTACAGTGATAGAGTAAAGAGTATGATCTGTTTGAACAGTGATAGTGGTGAGTACAGTAGAACAGTAAAGAGTATGATCTGTTTGAACAGTGATAGTGGTGAGTACAGTAAAGAGTATGATCTGTTTGAACAGTGATAGTGGTGAGTACAGTAGAACAGTAAAGAGTATGATCTGTTTGAACAGTGATAGTGGTGATTACAGTGATACAGTAAAGAGTATGATCTGTTTGAACAGTGATAGTGGTGAGTACAGTAGAACAGTAAAGAGTATGATCTGTTTGAACAGTGATAGTGGTGATTACAGTGATACAGTAAAGAGTATGATCTGTTTGAACAGTGATAGTGGTGAGTACAGTAGAACAGTAAAGAGTATGATCTGTTTGAACAGTGATAGTGGTGAGTACAGTAATACAGTAAAGAGTATGATCTGTTTGAACAGTGATAGTGGTGAGTACAGTAGAACAGTAAAGAGTATGATCTGTTTGAACAGTGATAGTGGTGAGTACAGTAGAACAGTAAAGAGTATGATCTGTTTGAACAGTGATAGTGGTGAGTACAGTAGAACAGTAAAGAGTATGATCTGTTTGAACAGTGATAGTGGTGAGTACAGTAGAACAGTAAAGAGTATGATCTGTTTGAACAGTGATAGTGGTGAGTACAGTAGAACAGTAGAGTATGATCTGTTTGAACAGTGATAGTGGTGAGTACAGTAATACAGTAAAGAGTATGATCTGTTTGAACAGTGATAGTGGTGAGTACAGTGATACAGTAAAGAGTATAATCTGTTTGAACAGTGATAGTGGTGAGTACAGTAGAACAGTAAAGAGTATGATCTGTTTGAACAGTGATAGTGGTGAGTACAGTAGAACAGTAAAGAGTGATCTGTTTGAACAGTGATAGTGGTGAGTACAGTAATACAGTAAAGAGTATGATCTGTTTGAACAGTGATAGTGGTGAGTACAGTGATACAGTAAAGAGTATAATCTGTTTGAACAGTGATAGTGGTGAGTACAGTAGAACAGTAAAGAGTATGATCTGTTTGAACAGTGATAGTGGTGAGTACAGTGATACAGTAAAGAGTATGATCTGTTTGAACAGTGATAGTGGTGAGTACAGTAGAACAGTAAAGAGTATGATCTGTTTGAACAGTGATAGTGGTGAGTACAGTAGAACAGTAAAGAGTATGATCTGTTTGAACAGTGATAGTGGTGAGTACAGTAGAACAGTAAAGAGTATGATCTGTTTGAACAGTGATAGTGGTGAGTACAGTAAAGAGTATGATCTGTTTGAACAGTGATAGTGGTGAGTACAGTAGAACAGTAAAGAGTATGATCTGTTTGAACAGTGATAGTGGTGAGTACAGTAGAACAGTAAAGAGTATGATCTGTTTGAACAGTGATAGTGGTGAGTACAGTAGAACAGTAAAGAGTATGATCTGTTTGAACAGTGATAGTGGTGAGTACAGTAGAACAGTAAAGAGTATGATCTGTTTGAACAGTGATAGTGGTGAGTACAGTGATACAGTAAAGAGTATGATCTGTTTGAACAGTGATAGTGGTGAGTACAGTAATACAGTAAAGAGTATATCTGTTTGAACAGTGATAGTGGTGAGTACAGTGATACAGTAAAGAGTATAATCTGTTTGAACAGTGATAGTGGTGAGTACAGTAGAACAGTAAAGAGTATGATCTGTTTGAACAGTGATAGTGGTGAGTACAGTAGAACAGTAAAGAGTATGATCTGTTTGAACAGTGATAGTGGTGAGTACAGTGATACAGTAAAGAGTATGATCTGTTTGAACAGTGATAGTGGTGAGTACAGTAAAGAGTATGATCTGTTTGAACAGTGATAGTGGTGAGTACAGTAGAACAGTAAAGAGTATGATCTGTTTGAACAGTGATAGTGGTGAGTACAGTAAAGAGTATGATCTGTTGAACAGTGATAGTGGTGAGTACAGTAGAACAGTAAAGAGTATGATCTGTTTGAACAGTGATAGTGGTGAGTACAGTAGAACAGTAAAGAGTATGATCTGTTTGAACAGTGATAGTGGTGAGTACAGTAGAACAGTAAAGAGTATGATCTGTTTGAACAGTGATAGTGGTGAGTACAGTAGAACAGTAAAGAGTATGATCTGTTTGAACAGTGATAGTGGTGAGTACAGTGATACAGTAAAGAGTATGATCTGTTTGAACAGTGATAGTGGTGAGTACAGTAATACAGTAAAGAGTATAATCTGTTTGAACAGTGATAGTGGTGAGTACAGTGATACAGTAAAGAGTATAATCTGTTTGAACAGTGATAGTGGTGAGTACAGTAGAACAGTAAAGAGTATGATCTGTTTGAACAGTGATAGTGGTGAGTACAGTAGAACAGTAAAGAGTATGATCTGTTTGAACAGTGATAGTGGTGAGTACAGTGATACAGTAAAGAGTATGATCTGTTTGAACAGTGATAGTGGTGAGTACAGTAAAGAGTATGATCTGTTTGAACAGTGATAGTGGTGAGTACAGTAGAACAGTAAAGAGTATGATCTGTTTGAACAGTGATAGTGGTGAGTACAGTAAAGAGTATGATCTGTTTGAACAGTGATAGTGGTGAGTACAGTAGAACAGTAAAGAGTATGATCTGTTTGAACAGTGATAGTGGTGAGTACAGTGATACAGTAAAGAGTATGATCTGTTTGAACAGTGATAGTGGTGAGTACAGTAAAGAGTATGATCTGTTTGAACAGTGATAGTGGTGAGTACAGTAGAACAGTAAAGAGTATGATCTGTTTGAACAGTGATAGTGGTGAGTACAGTAAAGAGTATGATCTGTTTGAACAGTGATAGTGGTGAGTACAGTAGAACAGTAAAGAGTATGATCTGTTTGAACAGTGATAGTGGTGAGTACAGTGATACAGTAAAGAGTATGATCTGTTTGAACAGTGATAGTGGTGAGTACAGTAGAACAGTAAAGAGTATGATCTGTTTGAACAGTGATAGCGGTGAGTACAGTAGAACAGTAAAGAGTATGATCTGTTTGAACAGTGATAGTGGTGAGTACAGTAGAACAGTAAAGAGTATGATCTGTTTGAACAGTGATAGTGGTGAGTACAGTAGAACAGTAAAGAGTATGATCTGTTTGAACAGTGATAGTGGTGAGTACAGTAGAACAGTAAAGAGTATGATCTGTTTGAACAGTGATAGTGGTGAGTACAGTAGAACAGTAAAGAGTATGATCTGTTTGAACAGTGATAGTGGTGAGTACAGTAGAACAGTAAAGAGTATGATCTGTTTGAACAGTGATAGTGGTGAGTACAGTAGAACAGTAAAGAGTATGATCTGTTTGAACAGTGATAGTGGTGAGTACAGTGATACAGTAAAGAGTATGATCTGTTTGAACAGTGATAGTGGTGAGTACAGTGATACAGTAAAGAGTATGATCTGTTTGAACAGTGATAGTGGTGAGTACAGTGATACAGTAAAGAGTATAATCTGTTTGAACAGTGATAGTGGTGAGTACAGTAGAACAGTAAAGAGTATGATCTGTTTGAACAGTGATAGTGGTGAGTACAGTAGAACAGTAAAGAGTATGATCTGTTTGAACAGTGATAGTGGTGAGTACAGTGATACAGTAAAGAGTATGATCTGTTTGAACAGTGATAGTGGTGAGTACAGTGAAGAGTATGATCTGTTTGAACAGTGATAGTGGTGAGTACAGTAGAACAGTAAAGAGTATGATCTGTTTGAACAGTGATAGTGGTGAGTACAGTAGAACAGTAAAGAGTATGATCTGTTTGAACAGTGATAGTGGTGAGTACAGTAGAACAGTAAAGAGTATGATCTGTTTGAACAGTGATAGTGGTGAGTACAGTAGAACAGTAAAGAGTATGATCTGTTTGAACAGTGATAGTGGTGAGTACAGTAGAACAGTAAAGAGTATGATCTGTTTGAACAGTGATAGTGGTGAGTACAGTGATACAGTAAAGAGTATGATCTGTTTGAACAGTGATAGTGGTGAGTACAGTAGAACAGTAAAGAGTATGATCTGTTTGAACAGTGATAGTGGTGAGTACAGTGATACAGTAAAGAGTATAATCTGTTTGAACAGTGATAGTGGTGAGTACAGTAGAACAGTAAAGAGTATGATCTGTTTTGAACAGTGATAGTGGTGAGTACAGTGATACAGTAAAGAGTATGATCTGTTTGAACAGTGATAGTGGTGAGTACAGTAGAACAGTAAAGAGTATGATCTGTTTGAACAGTGATAGTGGTGAGTACAGTAGAACAGTAAAGAGTATGATCTGTTTGAACAGTGATAGTGGTGAGTACAGTAGAACAGTAAAGAGTATGATCTGTTTGAACAGTGATAGTGGTGAGTACAGTAAAGAGTATGATCTGTTTGAACAGTGATAGTGGTGAGTACAGTAGAACAGTAAAGAGTATGATCTGTTTGAACAGTGATAGCGGTGAGTACAGTAGAACAGTAAAGAGTATGATCTGTTTGAACAGTGATAGTGGTGAGTACAGTGATACAGTAAAGAGTATGATCTGTTTGAACAGTGATAGTGGTGAGTACAGTAGAACAGTAAAGAGTATGATCTGTTTGAACAGTGATAGTGGTGAGTACAGTGATACAGTAAAGAGTATGATCTGTTTGAACAGTGATAGTGGTGAGTACAGTAGAACAGTAAAGAGTATGATCTGTTTGAACAGTGATAGTGGTGAGTACAGTGATACAGTAAAGAGTATGATCTGTTTGAACAGTGATAGTGGTGAGTACAGTAAAGAGTATGATCTGTTTGAACAGTGATAGTGGTGAGTACAGTAGAACAGTAAAGAGTATGATCTGTTTGAACAGTGATAGTGGTGAGTACAGTAGAACAGTAAAGAGTATGATCTGTTTGAACAGTGATAGTGGTGAGTACAGTGATACAGTAAAGAGTATGATCTGTTTGAACAGTGATAGTGGTGAGTACAGTAGAACAGTAAAGAGTATGATCCGTTTGAACAGTGATAGTGGTGAGTACAGTGATACAGTAAAGAGTATGATCTGTTTGAACAGTGATAGTGGTGAGTACAGTGAAGAGTATGATCTGTTTGAACAGTGATAGTGGTGAGTACAGTAGAACAGTAAAGAGTATGATCTGTTTGAACAGTGATAGCGGTGAGTACAGTAGAACAGTAAAGAGTATGATCTGTTTGAACAGTGATAGTGGTGAGTACAGTAGAACAGTAAAGAGTATGATCTGTTTGAACAGTGATAGTGGTGAGTACAGTAGAACAGTAAAGAGTATGATCTGTTTGAACAGTGATAGTGGTGAGTACAGTGATACAGTAAAGAGTATAATCTGTTTGAACAGTGATAGTGGTGAGTACAGTAGAACAGTAAAGAGTATGATCTGTTTGAACAGTGATAGTGGTGAGTACAGTGATACAGTAAATAGTATGATCTGTTTGAACAGTGATAGTGGTGAGTACAGTAGAACAGTAAAGAGTATGATCTGTTTGAACAGTGATAGTGGTGAGTACAGTAGAACAGTAAAGAGTATGATCTGTTTGAACAGTGATAGTGGTGAGTACAGTAAAGAGTATGATCTGTTTGAACAGTGATAGTGGTGAGTACAGTAGAACAGTAAAGAGTATGATCTGTTTGAACAGTGATAGTGGTGAGTACAGTAGAACAGTAAAGAGTATGATCTGTTTGAACAGTGATAGTGGTGAGTACAGTAGAACAGTAAAGAGTATGATCTGTTTGAACAGTGATAGTGGTGAGTACAGTGATACAGTAAAGAGTATGATCTGTTTGAACAGTGATAGTGGTGAGTACAGTAGAACAGTAAAGAGTATGATCTGTTTGAACAGTGATAGTGGTGAGTACAGTAGAACAGTAAAGAGTATGATCTGTTTGAACAGTGATAGTGGTGAGTACAGTGATACAGTAAAGAGTATAATCTGTTTGAACAGTGATAGTGGTGAGTACAGTAGAACAGTAAAGAGTATGATCTGTTTGAACAGTGATAGTGGTGAGTACAGTGATACAGTAAAGAGTATGATCTGTTTGAACAGTGATAGTGGTGAGTACAGTAGAACAGTAAAGAGTATGATCTGTTTGAACAGTGATAGTGGTGAGTACAGTAGAACAGTAAAGAGTATGATCTGTTTGAACAGTGATAGTGGTGAGTACAGTAGAACAGTAAAGAGTACGATCTGTTTGAACAGTGATAGTGGTGAGTACAGTGATACTGTAAAGAGTATGATCTGTTTGAACAGTGATAGTGGTGAGTACAGTAGAACAGTAAAGAGTATGATCTGTTTGAACAGTGATAGTGGTGAGTACAGTAGAACAGTAAAGAGTATAATCTGTTTGAACAGTGATAGTGGTGAGTACAGTAGAACAGTAAAGAGTATGATCTGTTTGAACAGTGATATTGGTGAGCACAGTGATACAGTAAAGAGTATGATCTGTTTGAACAGTGATAGTGGTGAGTACAGTAGAACAGTAAAGAGTATGATCTGTTTGAACAGTGATAGTGGTGAGTACAGTAGAACAGTAAAGAGTATGATCTGTTTGAACAGTGATAGTGGTGAGTACAGTAGAACAGTAAAGAGTATGATCTGTTTGAACAGTGATAGTGGTGAGTACAGTGATACAGTAAAGAGTATAATCTGTTTGAACAGTGATAGTGGTGAGTACAGTAGAACAGTAAAGAGTATGATCTGTTTGAACAGTGATAGTGGTGAGTACAGTGATACAGTAAAGAGTATGATCTGTTTGAACAGTGATAGTGGTGAGTACAGTAGAACAGTAAAGAGTATGATCTGTTTGAACAGTGATAGTGGTGAGTACAGTAGAACAGTAAAGAGTATGATCTGTTTGAACAGTGATAGTGGTGAGTACAGTAGAACAGTAAAGAGTACGATCTGTTTGAACAGTGATAGTGGTGAGTACAGTAGAACAGTAAAGAGTATGATCTGTTTGAACAGTGATAGTGGTGAGTACAGTGATACAGTAAAGAGTATGATCTGTTTGAACAGTGATAGTGGTGAGTACAGTAAAGAGTATGATCAGTTTGAACAGTGATAGTGGTGAGTACAGTAGAACAGTAAAGAGTATGATCTGTTTGAACAGTGATAGTGGTGAGTACAGTAGAACAGTAAAGAGTATGATCTGTTTGAACAGTGATAGTGGTGAGTACAGTAGAACAGTAAAGAGTATGATCTGTTTGAACAGTGATAGTGGTGAGTACAGTAGAACAGTAAAGAGTATGATCTGTTTGAACAGTGATAGTGGTGAGTACAGTAGAACAGTAAAGAGTATGATCTGTTTGAACAGTGATAGTGGTGAGTACAGTGATACAGTAAAGAGTATGATCTGTTTGAACAGTGATAGTGGTGAGTACAGTAAAGAGTATGATCTGTTTGAACAGTGATAGTGGTGAGTACAGTAGAACAGTAAAGAGTATGATCTGTTTGAACAGTGATAGTGGTGAGTACAGTGATACAGTAAAGAGTATGATCTGTTTGAACAGTGATAGTGGTGAGTACAGTAGAACAGTAAAGAGTATGATCTGTTTGAACAGTGATAGTGGTGAGTACAGTAGAACAGTAAAGAGTATGATCTGTTTGAACAGTGATAGTGGTGAGTACAGTGATACAGTAAAGAGTATAATCTGTTTGAACAGTGATAGTGGTGAGTACAGTAGAACAGTAAAGAGTATGATCTGTTTGAACAGTGATAGTGGTGAGTACAGTGATACAGTAAAGAGTATGATCTGTTTGAACAGTGATAGTGGTGAGTACAGTAGAACAGTAAAGAGTATGATCTGTTTGAACAGTGATAGTGGTGAGTACAGTAGAACAGTAAAGAGTATGATCTGTTTGAACAGTGATAGTGGTGAGTACAGTAGAACAGTAAAGAGTACGATCTGTTTGAACAGTGATAGTGGTGAGTACAGTGATACTGTAAAGAGTATGATCTGTTTGAACAGTGATAGTGGTGAGTACAGTAGAACAGTAAAGAGTATGATCTGTTTGAACAGTGATAGTGGTGAGTACAGTAGAACAGTAAAGAGTATAATCTGTTTGAACAGTGATAGTGGTGAGTACAGTAGAACAGTAAAGAGTATGATCTGTTTGAACAGTGATAGTGGTGAGCACAGTGATACAGTAAAGAGTATGATCTGTTTGAACAGTGATAGTGGTGAGTACAGTAGAACAGTAAAGAGTATGATCTGTTTGAACAGTGATAGTGGTGAGTACAGTAGAACAGTAAAGAGTATGATCTGTTTGAACAGTGATAGTGGTGAGTACAGTAGAACAGTAAAGAGTATGATCTGTTTGAACAGTGATAGTGGTGAGTACAGTGATACAGTAAAGAGTATAATCTGTTTGAACAGTGATAGTGGTGAGTACAGTAGAACAGTAAAGAGTATGATCTGTTTGAACAGTGATAGTGGTGAGTACAGTGATACAGTAAAGAGTATGATCTGTTTGAACAGTGATAGTGGTGAGTACAGTAGAACAGTAAAGAGTATGATCTGTTTGAACAGTGATAGTGGTGAGTACAGTAGAACAGTAAAGAGTATGATCTGTTTGAACAGTGATAGTGGTGAGTACAGTAGAACAGTAAAGAGTACGATCTGTTTGAACAGTGATAGTGGTGAGTACAGTGATACAGTAAAGAGTATGATCTGTTTGAACAGTGATAGTGGTGAGTACAGTAGAACAGTAAAGAGTATGATCTGTTTGAACAGTGATAGTGGTGAGTACAGTGATACAGTAAAGAGTATGATCTGTTTGAACAGTGATAGTGGTGAGTACAGTAGAACAGTAAAGAGTATGATCTGTTTGAACAGTGATAGTGGTGAGTACAGTAGAACAGTAAAGAGTATGATCTGTTTGAACAGTGATAGTGGTGAGTACAGTAGAACAGTAAAGAGTACGATCTGTTTGAACAGTGATAGTGGTGAGTACAGTGATACAGTAAAGAGTATGATCTGTTTGAACAGTGATAGTGGTGAGTACAGTAGAACAGTAAAGAGTATGATCTGTTTGAACAGTGATAGTGGTGAGTACAGTAGAACAGTAAAGAGTATGATCTGTTTGAACAGTGATAGTGGTGAGTACAGTAGAACAGTAAAGAGTATGATCTGTTTGAACAGTGATAGTGGTGAGTACAGTAGAACAGTAAAGAGTATGATCTGTTTGAACAGTGATAGTGGTGAGTACAGTAGAACAGTGAAGAGTATGATCTGTTTGAACAGTGATAGTGGTGAGTACAGTAGAACAGTAAAGAGTATGATCTGTTTGAACAGTGATAGTGGTGAGTACAGTAAAGAGTATGATCTGTTTGAACAGTGATAGTGGTGAGTACAGTGATACAGTAAAGAGTATGATCTGTTTGAACAGTGATAGTGGTGAGTACAGTAGAACAGTAAAGAGTATGATCTGTTTGAACAGTGATAGTGGTGAGTACAGTAAAGAGTATGATCTGTTTGAACAGTGATAGTGGTGAGTACAGTGATACAGTAAAGAGTATGATCTGTTTGAACAGTAATAGTGGTGAGTACAGTAGAACAGTAAAGAGTATGATCTGTTTGAACAGTGATAGTGGTGAGTACAGTAAAGAGTATGATCTGTTTGAACAGTGATAGTGGTGAGTACAGTAGAACAGTAAAGAGTATGATCTGTTTGAACAGTGATAGTGGTGAGTACAGTAGAACAGTAAAGAGTATGATCTGTTTGAACAGTGATAGTGGTGAGTACAGTAGAACAGTAAAGAGTATGATCTGTTTGAACAGTGATAGTGGTGAGTACAGTAGAACAGTAAAGAGTATGATCTGTTTGAACAGTGATAGTGTTGAGTACAGTAGAACAGTAAAGAGTATGATCTGTTTGAACAGTGATAGTGGTGAGTACAGTAGAACAGTAAAGAGTATGATCTGTTTGAACAGTGATAGTGGTGAGTACAGTAGAACAGTAAAGAGTATGATCTGTTTGAACAGTGATAGTGGTGAGTACAGTAGAACAGTAAAGAGTATGATCTGTTTGAACAGTGATAGTGGTGAGTACAGTAGAACAGTAAAGAGTATGATCTGTTTGAACAGTGATAGTGGTGAGTACAGTGATACAGTAAAGAGTATGATCTGTTTGAACAGTGATAGTGGTGAGTACAGTGATACAGTAAAGAGTATGATCTGTTTGAACAGTGATAGTGGTGAGTACAGTAAAGAGTATGATCTGTTTGAACAGTGATAGTGGTGAGTACAGTAAAGAGTATGATCTGTTTGAACAGTGATAGTGGTGAGTACAGTAGAACAGTAAAGAGTACGATCTGTTTGAACAGTGATAGTGGTGAGTACAGTAGAACAGTAAAGAGTATGATCTGTTTGAACAGTGATAGTGGTGAGTACAGTAGAACAGTAAAGAGTATGATCTGTTTGAACAGTGATAGTGGTGAGTACAGTAGTACAGTAAAGAGTATGATCTGTTTGAACAGTGATAGTGGTGAGTATAGTAGAACAGTAAAGAGTATGATCTGTTTGAACAGTGATAGTGGTGAGTACAGTAGAACAGTAAAGAGTATGATCTGTTTGAACAGTGATAGTGGTGAGTACAGTAGAACAGTAAAGAGTATGATCTGTTTGAACAGTGATAGTGGTGAGTACAGTAGAACAGTAAAGAGTATGAAGTTTCATGTTTTAATGAAACATGCACAACTACAGTGAAATGCTTTTCTTGAAAACTCAAAACCCAACGATGCAATAATCAATAACAATGTATTACTAGACAAAATAAAGACAAAAATAATAGGAAATATGAAATACATAATTAAGTAAGTATGTATATAGTATACAATATACAGGAAATATATAAACAGTCAGTTCCAGTACCATATTAACAATGTGCAGGGATACTGGAGTGATGGAGGTGGATATGAATAGAGGTAAGGTAACTAGGCAACAGGATATACAGATCTTTTTTTTTTTTTTTTTTTTGAACTGCGACAGATCTGTTTGAACTGCGACAGTGAATCAGTCTCCGTATGTCACACCCTGATCACATAGTCATTCTCATCCTCACACACATCACACACACACACACATCACGTACACACACACACACACACACACACACACACACACACACACACACGCACATCACGTACACACGAACACACACAACACACACAACACACACAAGCACACCCTCACTGAGAAGAGTCCCAAGGTTCTGAATATGTGACGTACGGCTCAGTTTCAACCACAGTAATACAGGACAGACGTCCTCTGACCACCACAGTAATACAGGACAGACGTCCTCTGACCACCACAGTAATACAGGACAGACGTCCTCTGACCACCACAGTAATACAGTACAGACGTCCTCTGACCACCACAGTAATACAGGACAGACGTCCTCTGACCACCACAGTAATACAGGACAGACGTCCTCTGACCACCACAGTAATACAGGACAGACGTCCTCTGACCACCACAGTAATACAGGACAGACGTCCTCTGACCACCACAGTAATACAGGACAGACGTCCTCTGACCACCACAGTAATACAGGACAGACATCCTCTGACCACCACAGTAATACAGGACAGACATCCTCTGACCACCACAGTAATACAGGACAGACGTCCTCTGACCACCACAGTAATACAGGACAGACGTCCTCTGACCACCACAGTAATACAGGACAGACGTCCTCTGACCACCACAGTAATACAGGACAGACGTCCTCTGACCACCACAGTAATACAGGACAGACGTCCTCTGACCACCACAGTAATACAGGACAGACGTCCTCTGACCACCACAGTAATACAGGACAGACGTCCTCTGACCACCACAGTAATACAGGACAGACGTCCTCTGACCACCACAGTAATACAGGACAGACGTCCTCTGACCACCACAGTAATACAGGACAGACGTCCTCTGACCACCACAGTAATACAGGACAGACATCCTCTGACCACCACAGTAATACAGGACAGACATCCTCTGACCACCACAGTAATACAGGACAGACATCCTCTGACCACCACAGTAATACAGGACAGAGGATGTCTGTCCTGTATTACTGTGGTGGTCAGAGGATGTCTTCTGACCACCACAGTAATACAGGACAGACGTCCTCTGACCACCACAGTAATACAGGACAGACGTCCTCTGACCACCACAGTAATACAGGACAGACGTCCTCTGACCACCACAGTAATACAGGACAGACGTCCTCTGACCACCACAGTAATACAGGACAGACATCCTCTGACCACCACAGTAATACAGGACAGAGGATGTCTGTCCTGTATTACTGTGGTGGTCAGAGGATGTCTTCTGACCACCACAGTAATACAGGACAGACGTCCTCTGACCACCACAGTAATACAGGACAGACGTCCTCTGACCACCACAGTAATACAGGACAGACGTCCTCTGACCACCACAGTAATACAGGATAGACGTCCTCTGACCACCACAGTAATACAGGACAGACGTCCTCTGACCACCACAGTAATACAGGACAGACGTCCTCTGACCACCACAGTAATACAGGACAGACGTCCTCTGACCACCACAGTAATACAGGACAGACGTCCTCTGACCACCACAGTAATACAGGACAGACGTCCTCTGACCACCACAGTAATACAGGACAGACATCCTCTGACCACCACAGTAATACAGGACAGACGTCCTCTGACCACCACAGTAATACAGGACAGACGTCCTCTGACCACCACAGTAATACAGGACAGACGTCCTCTGACCACCACAGTAATACAGGACAGACGTCCTCTGACCACCACAGTAATACAGGACAGACGTCCTCTGACCACCACAGTAATACAGGACAGACGTCCTCTGACCACCACAGTAATACAGGACAGACGTCCTCTGACCACCACAGTAATACAGGACAGACGTCCTCTGACCACCACAGTAATACAGGACAGACGTCCTCTGACCACCACAGTAATACAGGACAGACGTCCTCTGACCACCACAGTAATACAGGACAGACGTCCTCTGACCACCACAGTAATACAGGACAGACGTCCTCTGACCACCACAGTAATACAGGACAGACGTCCTCTGACCACCACAGTAATACAGGACAGACGTCCTCTGACCACCACAGTAATACAGGACAGACGTCCTCTGACCACCACAGTAATACAGGACAGACGTCCTCTGACCACCACAGTAATACAGGACAGACGTCCTCTGACCACCACAGTAATACAGGACAGACGTCCTCTGACCACCACAGTAATACAGGACAGACGTCCTCTGACCACCACAGTAATACAGGACAGACGTCCTCTGACCACCACAGTAATACAGGACAGACATCCTCTGACCACCACAGTAATACAGGACAGACGTCCTCTGACCACCACAGTAATACAGGACAGACGTCCTCTGACCACCACAGTAATACAGGACAGACGTCCTCTGACCACCACAGTAATACAGGACAGACATCCTCTGACCACCACAGTAATACAGGACAGACATCCTCTGGACCACCACAGTAATACAGGACAGACATCCTCTGTCTGATGGTCTGCTTTCCCAACAACAACACATACCTTTACTAATGGATGATCCTCACGTGGGTGTAATTATATTCACCCAACATGGGGGGTAATGAACTGACTGGACTCCAGAGAAGCTATTCCTCTATATACATTACAGGTCAAAAGTTTTAAAACTTACTCATTCAAGGGTTTTTCTTTATTTTTACAATTTTCTACATTGTAGAATGATAGTGAAGACATCAAAACTATTCAATAACACATATGGAATCATGTAGTAACCAAAAAAAGTGTTAAACAAATCAAAATATATTTTATATTTGAGATTCTTCAAATAGCCACCCTTTGCCTTGATGAAAGCTTTGCACACTCTTGGCATTCTCTCAACCAGCTTCACCTGGAATGCTTTTTCCAACAGTCTTGAAGGAGTTCCCACATATGCTGAGCACTTGTTGGCTGCTTTTCCTTCACTCTGCGGTCCGACTCATCCCAAACCATCTCAATTGGGTTGAGGTCGGGGGATTGTGGAGGCCAGGTCATCTGATGCAGCACTCCATCACTCTCCTTCTTGGTCAAATAGCCCTTACACAGCCTGGAGGTGTGTTGGGCCATTGTCCTGTTGAAAAACAAATGATAGTCCCACTAAGCCCAAACCAGATGGGATGGCGTATCGCTGTAGAATGCTGTGGTAGCCATGCTGGTTAAGTGTGCCTTGAATTCTAAATAAATCACAGACAGTGTCACCAGCAAAGCACCCCCCACACCATAACACCTCCTCCTCCCATGCTTTATGGTGGGAACCATACATGCAGAGATCATCCGTTCACCCACTCCGCGTCTCACAAAGACACAGCGGTTTGAACCAAAAATCTCCAATTTGGACTCCAGACCAAAGGACACATTTCGGGCTGAAATCGACAAGAAGAAACTCACGTCACCCCCTACAGTTGACCAATCACTGACAAAGGGCTATAAGACTTCGGCTCCGAACATCGACTGGCCTTGAGAAAAAAATTGTGTGCCCGAACAGCCAATAGAAACCCCAACTGAACACCAAAAATGAACAAAAAAAGTCACAAAATGTCATCTTAATGGGTGGTGCGTTCGTAAATTCACTCTGGCTATCTACTCCGATTTCAGAGCACTCTCGTCTGAGTGTGCAAGAGCGCAGAATAACTGATGAATTTACGTACGCTCAACACCCGTTGAGTATGGCACCCGTTGAATATGTCAGTAAAGTCAGCAAAAAAGCTTAATTAAATTGTTGCCAGCAGCACAGTTACGTTAACCAGCTCTGCTAGGGCGAGTAAAATGGTCAGAGTGAAATGTTCTCTCATTTGTGTCTGGAATTAGCTAGCAAGCTAGCCAACGTTAGCCAGTTAGCTTGGGTGCTTGACTGCCGTTGTGAGGTCAGGATGCTCGGATCAACCCTACTCCTCGGCCAGAGCGTCCAGTGTGCGGTCTGAACGCTCCGAGAGCGAAACGCTCTGAATTTACGAACCGACAAACTGACAACGCTCTGAATTTACAAACTGACAATGCTCTGAATTTACAAACGGACAATCTGACAACGCTCTGAATTTACGAACGGACAATCTGACAACGCTCTGAATTTACAAACTGACAATCTGACAACGCTCCGAATTTTACGAACGGACAATCTGACAACGCTCCAAATTTACGAACGGACAATCTGACAACGCTCTGAATTTTACGAACTGACAATCTGACAACGCTCTGAATTTTACGAACGGACAATCTGACAACGCTCCAAATTTTACGAACGGACAATCTGACAACGCTCCGAATTTACGAACAGACAATCTGACAACGCTCTGAATTTACAAACGGACAATCTGACAACGCTCTGAATTTACAAATGGACAATCTGACAACGCTCTGAATTTACAAACGGACAATCTGACAACGCTCTGAATTTTACGAACGGACAATCTGACAATGCTCAGAATTTTACGAACGGACAATCTGACAACGCTCTGAATTTACAAACGGACAATCTGACAACGCTCCAAATTTACGAACAGAATCTGACAACGCTCTGAATTTACAAACGGACAATCTGACAACGCTCTGAATTTACAAACGGACAATTTGACAACGCTCTGAATTTACAAACTGACAATTTGACAACGTTCTGAATTTACAAACGGACAATCTGACAACGCTCCAAATTTACGAACAGACAATCTGACAACGCTCTGAATTTACAAACGGACAATCTGACAACGCTCTGAATTTACAAACGGACAATCTGACAACGCTCTGAATTTACAAACGGACAATCTGACAACGCTCTGAATTTACAAACGGACAATCTGACAACGCTCTGAATTTACAAACGGACAATCTGACAACGCTCTGAACTTTACGAATGGATAATCTGACAACGCTCTGAATTTTACGAATGGACAATCTGACAACGCTCTGAATTTACAAACGGACAATCTGACAACGCTCTGAATTTACAAACGGACAATCTGACAACGCTCTGAATTTACAAACGGACAATCTGACAACGCTCTGAATTTACAAACGGACAATCTGACAACGCTCTGAATTTACAAACGGACAATCTGACAACGCTCTGAATTTACAAACGGACAATCTGACAACGCTCTGAACTTTACGAATGGATAATCTGACAACGCTCTGAATTTTACGAATGGACAATCTGACAACGCTCTGAATTTACAAACGGACAATCTGACAACGCTCTGAATTTACAAACGGACAATCTGACAACGCTCTGAATTTACAAATGGACAATCTGACAACGCTCTGAATTTACAAACGGACAATTTGACAACGCTCTGAATTTTACGAATGGATAATCTGACAACGCTCTGAATTTACAAACGGACAATTTGACAACGCTCTGAATTTTACGAATGGACAATCTGACAACGCTCTGAATTTACAAACGGACAATCTGACAACGCTCTGAATTTACAAACGGACAATCTGACAACGCTCTGAATTTACAAACGGACAATCTGACAACGCTCTGAATTTACAAACGGACAATCTGACAACGCTCTGAATTTACAAACGGACAATCTGACAACGCTCTGAATTTACAAACGGACAATCTGACAACGCTCTGAATTTACAAACGGACAATCTGACAACGCTCTGAATTTACAAACGGACAATCTGACAACGCTCTGAATTTACAAACGGACAATCTGACAACGTTCTGAATTTACAAACGGACAATCTGACAACGCTCTGAATTTACAAACGGACAATCTGACAACGCTCTGAATTTACAAACGGACAATCTGACAACGCTCTGAATTTACAAACGGACAATCTGACAACGCTCTGAATTTACAAACGGACAATCTGACAACGCTCTGAATTTACAAACGGACAATCTGACAACGCTCTGAATTTACAAACGGACAATCTGACAACGCTCTGAATTTACAAACGGACAATCTGACAACGCTCTGAATTTACAAACGGACAATCTGACAACGCTCTGAATTTACAAACGGACAATCTGACAACGCTCTGAATTTACAAACGGACAATCTGACAACGCTCTGAATTTACAAACGGACAATCTGACAACGCTCTGAATTTACAAACGGACAATTTGACAACGCTCTGAATTTTACGAATGGATAATCTGACAACGCTCTGAATTTACAAACGGACAATTTGACAACGCTCTGAATTTTACGAATGGACAATCTGACAACGCTCTGAATTTACAAACGGACAATCTGACAACGCTCTGAATTTACAAACGGACAATCTGACAACGCTCTGAATTTACAAACGGACAATCTGACAACGCTCTGAATTTACAAACGGACAATCTGACAACGCTCTGAATTTACAAACGGACAATTTGACAACGCTCTGAATTTTACGAATGGATAATCTGACAACGCTCTGAATTTACAAACGGACAATTTGACAACGCTCTGAATTTTACGAATGGATAATCTGACAACGCTCTGAATTTACAAACGGACAATTTGACAACGCTCTGAATTTTACGAATGGACAATCTGACAACGCTCTGAATTTACAAACGGACAATCTGACAACGCTCTGAATTTACAAACGGACAATCTGACAACGCTCTGAATTTACAAACGGACAATCTGACAACGCTCTGAATTTACAAACGGACAATCTGACAACGCTCTGAATTTACAAACGGACAATTTGACAACGCTCTGAATTTTACGAATGGATAATCTGACAACGCTCTGAATTTACAAACGGACAATTTGACAACGCTCTGAATTTTACGAATGGACAATCTGACAACGCTCTGAATTTACAAACGGACAATCTGACAACGCTCTGAATTTACAAACGGACAATCTGACAACGCTCTGAATTTACAAACGGACAATCTGACAACGCTCTGAATTTACAAACGGACAATCTGACAACGCTCTGAATTTACAAACGGACAATCTGACAACGCTCTGAATTTACAAACGGACAATCTGACAACGCTCTGAATTTACAAACGGATAATCTGACAACGCTCTGAATTTACAAACGGACAATCTGACAACGCTCTGAATTTACAAACGGACAATCTGACAACGCTCTGAATTTACAAACGGACAATCTGACAACGCTCTGAATTTACAAACTGACAATCTGACAACGCTCTGAATTTACAAACGGACAATCTGACAACGCTCTGAATTTACAAACGGACAATCTGACAACGCTCTGAATTTACAAACGGACAATCTGACAACGCTCTGAATTTACAAACGGACAATCTGACAACGCTCTGAATTTACAAACGGACAATCTGACAACGCTCTGAATTTACAAACGGACAATCTGACAACGCTCTGAATTTACAAACGGACAATCTGACAACGCTCTGAATTTACAAACGGACAATCTGACAACGCTCTGAATTTACAAATGGATAATCTGACAACGCTCTGAATTTACAAACGGACAATCTGACAACGCTCTGAATTTACAAATGGATAATCTGACAACGCTCTGAATTTACAAACGGACAATCTGACAACGCTCTGAATTTACAAACGGACAATCTGACAACGCTCCGAATTTACAAATGGATAATCTGACAACGCTCTGAATTTACAAACGGACAATCTGACAACGCTCTGAATTTACAAATGGATAATCTGACAACGCTCTGAATTTACAAACGGACAATCTGACAACGCTCTGAATTTACAAACGGACAATCTGACAACGCTCTGAATTTACAAACGGACAATCTGACAACGCTCTGAATTTACAAACGGACAATCTGACAACGCTCTGAATTTACAAACGCCCAGAGTGCACTCTGAGCATGCTCTGGCACTCCAGATTGAATTTATGAACCCACCCAATATATGCACGACCTGTTTCGGTTGGGAAGCATGGGGCTGCCTTTACCCTAACCTAAAATTAAAGACCAAACGGCACAGTTTTCATGAATGTTTCTAAAGCCAATTTGGACATTGTGGCTGTGGTACTAGTGACAACCCAGAGGGAGCGGGGTTTGGGGGAGAGACAGAGTCAGACTCATCAGTCAGACGAAGTTTACATTTGTCCACAGTTCTATGTTCATAGTTACCTAAAACATACAAGTATTGTTTATCGGCGATGGTTTGTAATAATAACGTGTATTTTCCTTCTGGCTAGTGTTTTTCTAGTCACACGACATAACATCCTTTCCAAGGTGCAGTCGTGAAAATACTAAAGCTACTACACTTCCCACAGTTCATTTGGTTATCGTCTGGTTGTCGGTGATTGGTCCGTGTTTAAGGAACGTAGCGTTAGCTACAGGGTTTTGACCAATCGGCGCTGCGGATTTGAACTTCCCGGTCGGTAATTGGCCCATTTTGGTTCAACCTTCCCATGCTGCTTTGCTGGAATTCAAATCGGGAGGACCAATCACAGGCGGTTCTAACGAACAGAGCAGCATTTAAACTTGCAGCTAGCTAGTCGACGCTGTTGTTAAACGAAGAGCAAATAACAGCGGGGGAAACAAATTTATCATTATTATTTTTTTGCCACTACTATTAAATTATATTTAGTCAAATCTATCGGTTCTTGGGCAATCGTGTACGCTACACGTTCACGGCTTATTTTAAGCAAAACAGTTTGTTAACTTTGGGGCACCTGAATGGTTGGGTTTTGATTTGAATTCAGTGGTTTGCTCGAAGGTGGATGGTAGTGAGGTAGGTAGCCAAACTTTTTGCATTTTTATTTCTTTTAAATTGTCGTTTTTAGATTGTCAAACTTGTTTCTTATTTTCTGCCTTCGTAAACTGAAGAGCACGTTTTACATCAATATGAGTGCACCGGTAGCCAAGGCGGCGAATCCGTCGACGCATGTTGACCCCAAATCGGCACCTCTCAAAGAGATCCCAGATATCCTTGTGGATCCCCGGACAATGAAAAGGTACACTCGGGGAAGATTTCTCGGTAAGGGAGGGTTCGCCAAATGCTACGAAATCACAGACATGGACACCAAAGAGGTGTTCGCCGGTAAAGTCGTCCCCAAATCCATGATTCTCAAGCCTCACCAGAGGGAGAAGATGACTTCCGAAATCGCCATTCACAAGAGTCTCGACAACCCGCACGTCGTGGGATTTCACGGCTTTTTCGAGGACGACGACTTCGTTTATGTGGTTTTGGAAATCTGCAGGCGAAGGGTGAGTGGATTTGTTGACTGATTTACTTAGGTAAGTTGTCTTTGCTAACAACGTATTTTGCTAGTTACTGTAGCTAGCTAACCATTTCCTAATCTAGGAAAGGAAATCCACCGGTCAACATGGCTAGTTACTTGAATTGACAATACTTTGTTGTTAACCATAGCTTGCCCACAAGTTGACTGACTAGCATTGCATAAATAACTAGGTTTATAGCTTTGTGCTTTTGAATGAAAGTTATTTACAACTTTGCACTTAAAAGTAGTAGTTAGCCCTTTTGAGGAATTTGTGCAAACTGTACTGAAAGCTGGTTTCTTGGCATGACAACTTTAGGCTAAGTACATTCAGACATTCAGAAGTAAACCCTAAGAATACAAGTTAACCTAGCTATATAAAATAGTCGTTAACCCCCCCCCTCTCCTGTGCCTGTTCTGTCCCCAGTCTCTGTTGGAGCTGCATAAGCGTCGGAAGGCGGTGACCGAGCCAGAGGCCCGCTACTACATGATGCAGCTGGTTAAAGGCTGCCAGTACCTCCACAACAACAGAGTGATACACAGAGACCTGAAACTAGGAAACATCTTCCTCAGTGACGACATGGATGTCAAGATAGGTAGGTTCACACGCACTCTGTGTGCAACACACTCCAGAATGTAAAAAATAAAAAAATAAATTACATTATTTAGCAGACGCTCTTATCCAGAGCGACTTACATGAGCAATTAGGTTTAAGTGCCTTGTTTAAGGGCACATCGACAGATTTTTCACCTAGTCGGCTCGGGGATTAGAACCAGCGACCTTTCGGTTACTGGCACAACGCTCTTACCCACTAAGCTACCTGCCGACCATGTACACCACACACTTGGCGGTCCGGTTCTTCACTTCTCCACGGTGACTATGGTCTCACAACACGAAGAGTTTGACAATACACACTCTATAAACACACCAGGGCTGTATTCATTACATCTACACACACACACACACACACGCGCCTCTGTACAGCACCTTGTCTAAACACCTGTCTCGCATCTCCCCCAGGTGACTTTGGCCTGGCCACTAAGATAGAGTTTGACGGCGAGCGTAAGAAGACTCTGTGTGGAACGCCTAACTACATCGCCCCGGAGGTTCTCTGTAAGAAAGGACACAGCTTCGAGGTCGACGTCTGGTCTCTGGGGTGTATCCTGTAAGTGGAACCGCAGACGATGCACAGACAGACAGACAGACAGACGGGGGCATGAAATGAACACCTGCCAAACCGCGGGTAGATTTTAGGTATTGGCGGGTAGAGATGTATGTTTCACCAGCCGAGTTGGCGGGTGGTCAATTTGCAGGGCTCTGCAGTGCGATCATTACGTTAGTGCATTAAAAAGACATGTATGAGCACACATGCGAGTTGGGCATAGAAAAATGCTGCAGCATCTGTTTTCAAAGTATTTCTGGTCACAAGAAATTCAATTGAGCGATATCACGTTACTTCTTACTAATACACTTGTTGTTTTTAGAAACGTTCCAAAACATGTTATTTTTTTATGTATGTAATGACACACAGTGGGCTGGTAAAACATCCGACTGGCTGGTGGGTTTTCATCTACTTGCCACTGGCTGGTGGGTTTTCATCTACTTGCCACTGGCTGGTGGGTTTTCATCTACTTGCCACTGGCTGGTGGGTTTTCATCTACTTGCCACTGGCTGGTGGGTTTTCATCTACTTGCCACTGGCTGGTGGGTTTTCATCTACTTGCCACTGGCTGGTGGGTTTTCATCTACTTGCCACTGGCTGGTGGGTTTTCATCTACTTGCCACTGGCTGGTGGGTTTTCATCTACTTGCCACTGGCTGGTGGGTTTTCATCTACTTGCCACTGGCTGGTGGGTTTTCATCTACTTGCCACTGGCTGGTCGACCACCTGCCATTTTCAGCCCTGCACCAGAGATGACACACACTCATCACCTCAACACACTTTCAATACTTTATCTGGATCCCCAGTAGTGGTCTGGATTTTAAGTCTTGATCTCTCTCTCTCTCAGGTACACTCTGCTGGTTGGTAAACCTCCATTTGAGACGTCTTGTCTGAAGGAGACCTACAACCGTATCAAAAAGAACAACTACACAATCCCCTGGGTGAGCTAACACCACATACACCACTACTACTACACCACATACACTACTAAACTATCCCCCTGGGTGGACTAACACCACATACTACTACTACTACACCACTAAGCTATCCCCCTGGGTGGACTAACACCACATACTACTACTACTACACCACTAAGCTATCCCCCTGGGTGGACTAACACCACATACTACTACTACTACTACACCACTAAGCTATCCCCCTGGGTGGACTAACACCACATACTACTACTACTACACCACTAAGCTATCCCCCTGGGTGGACTAACACCACATACTACTACTACTACACCACTAAGCTATCCCCCTGGGTAGACTAACACCACATACTACTACTACTACACCACTAAGCTATCCCCCTGGGTGGACTAACACCACATACTACTACTACTACTACTACTACACCACTAAGCTATCCCCCTGGGTGGACTAACACCACATACTACTACTACTACACCACTAAGCTATCCCCCTGGGTGGACTAACACCACATACTACTACTACACCACTAAGCTATCCCCCTGGGTGGACTAACACCACATACTACTACACCACTAAGCTATCCCCCTGGGTGGACTAACACCACATACTACTACTACACCACTAAGCTATCCCCCTGGGTGGACTAACACCACATACTACTACTACTACACCACTAAGCTATCCCCCTGGGTGGACTAACACCACATACTACTACTACTACTACACCACTAAGCTATCCCCCTGGGTGGACTAACACCACATACTACTACTACTACTACTACACCACTAAGCTATCCCCCTGGGTGGACTAACACCACATACTACTACACCACTAAGCTATCCCCCTGGGTAGACTAACACCACATACTACTACTACTACACCACTAAGCTATCCCCCTGGGTGGACTAACACCACATACTACTACACCACTAAGCTATCCCCCTGGGTGGACTAACACCACATACTACTACACCACTAAGCTATCCCCCTGGGTGGACTAACACCACATACTACTACTACTACACCACTAAGCTATCCCCCTGGGTGGACTAACACCACATACTACTACTACTACTACTACACCACTAAGCTATCCCCCTGGGTGGACTAACACCACATACTACTACTACTACACCGCTAAGCTATCCCCCTGGGTGGACTAACACCACATACTACTACTACTACACCACTAAGCTATCCCCCTGGGTGGACTAACACCACATACTACTACTACTACACCACTAAGCTATCCCCCTGGGTGGACTAACACCACATACTACTACTACTACACCACTAAGCTATCCCCCTGGGTGGACTAACACCACATACTACTACTACTACTACTACTACTACTACTACACCACTAAGCTATCCCCCTGGGTGGACTAACACCACATACTACTACTACTACACCACTAAGCTATCCCCCTGGGTGGACTAACACCACATACTACTACTACTACACCACTAAGCTATCCCCCTGGGTGGACTAACACCACATACTACTACTACTACACCACTAAGCTATCCCCCTGGGTGGACTAACACCACATACTACTACTACTACACCACTAAGCTATCCCCCTGGGTGGACTAACACCACATACTACTACTACTACACCACTAAGCTATCCCCCTGGGTGGACTAACACCACATACTACTACTACTACACCACTAAGCTATCCCCCTGGGTGGACTAACACCACATACTATTACTACACCACTAAGCTATCCCCCTGGGTGGACTAACACCACATACTACTACTACTACTACACCACTAAGCTATCCCCCTGGGTGGACTAACACCACATACCACTACTACACCACTAAGCTATCCCCCTGGGTGGACTAACACCACATACTACTACTACTACACCACTAAGCTATCCCCCTGGGTGGACTAACACCACATACTACTACTACTACACCACTAAGCTATCCCCCTGGGTGGACTAACACCACATACTACTACTACTACACCACTAAGCTATCCCCCTGGGTGGACTAACACCACATACTACTACTACTACACCACTAAGCTATCCCCCTGGGTGGACTAACACCACATACTACTACTACTACACCACTAAGCTATCCCCCTGGGTGGACTAACACCACACACTACTACTACACCACTAAGCTATCCCCCTGGGTGGACTAACACCACATACTACTACTACACCACTAAGCTATCCCCCTGGGTGGACTAACACCACATACTACTACTACACCACTAAGCTATCCCCCTGGGTGGACTAACACCACATACTACTACTACTACTACACCACTAAGCTATCCCCCTGGGTGGACTAACACCACATACTACTACTACTACACCACTAAGCTATCCCCCTGGGTGGACTAACACCACATACTACTACTACTACTACACCACTAAGCTATCCCCCTGGGTGGACTAACACCACATACTACTACTACTACTACTACTACACCACTAAGCTATCCCCCTGGGTGGACTAACACCACATACTACTACTACTACTACACCACTAAGCTATCCCCCTGGGTGGACTAACACCACATACTACTACTACTACTACTACACCACTAAGCTATCCCCCTGGGTGGACTAACACCACACACTACTACTACACCACTAAGCTATCCCCCTGGGTGGACTAACACCACATACTACTACTACTACTACACCACTAAGCTATCCCCCTGGGTGGACTAACACCACATACTACTACTACTACTACACCACTAAGCTATCCCCCTGGGTGGACTAACACCACATACTACTACTACTACACCACTAAGCTATCCCCCTGGGTGGACTAACACCACATACTACTACTACTACACCACTAAGCTATCCCCCTGGGTGGACTAACACCACATACTACTACTACACCACTAAGCTATCCCCCTGGGTGGACTAACACCACATACTACTACTACTACTACACCACTAAGCTATCCCCCTGGGTGGACTAACACCACATACTACTACTACTACACCACTAAGCTATCCCCCTGGGTGGACTAACACCACATACTACTACTACTACTACACCACTAAGCTATCCCCCTGGGTGGACTAACACCACATACTACTACTACTACTACTACACCACTAAGCTATCCCCCTGGGTGGACTAACACCACATACTACTACTACTACTACTACACCACTAAGCTATCCCCCTGGGTGGACTAACACCACACACTACTACTACACCACTAAGCTATCCCCCTGGGTGGACTAACACCACATACTACTACTACTACTACACCACTAAGCTATCCCCCTGGGTGGACTAACACCACATACTACTACTACTACTACTACACCACTAAGCTATCCCCCTGGGTGGACTAACACCACACACTACTACTACACCACTAAGCTATCCCCCTGGGTGGACTAACACCACATACTACTACTACTACACCACTAAGCTATCCCCCTGGGTGGACTAACACCACATACTACTACTACACCACTAAGCTATCCCCCTGGGTGGACTAACACCACATACTACTACTACACCACTAAGCTATTCCCCTGGTTGGACTAACACCACATACTACTACTACACCACTAAGGTATCCCCCTGGGTGGACTAACACCACATACTACTACTACTACACCACTAAGCTATCCCCCTGGGTGGACTAACACCACATACTACTACTACTACTACACCACTAAGCTATCCCCCTGGGTGGACTAACACCACATACTACTACTACACCACTAAGCTATCCCCCTGGGTGGACTAACACCACATACTACTACTACTACTACTACACCACTAAGCTATCCCCCTGGGTGGACTAACACCACATACTACTACTACTACACCACTAAGCTATCCCCCTGGGTGGACTAACACCACATACTACTACTACACCACTAAGCTATCCCCCTGGGTGGACTAACACCACATACTACTACTACTACACCACTAAGCTATCCCCCTGGGTGGACTAACACCACATACTACTACTACTACTACACCACTAAGCTATCCCCCTGGGTGGACTAACACCACATACTACTACTACACCACTAAGCTATCCCCCTGGGTGGACTAACACCACATACTACTACTACTACTACACCACTAAGCTATCCCCCTGGGTGGACTAACACCACATACTACTACTACTACTACACCACTAAGCTATCCCCCTGGGTGGACTAACACCACATACTACTACTACTACACCACTAAGCTATCCCCCTGGGTGGACTAACACATTCATGACGGTGTAAAGTACCTTTTAATAGTTCAAAGGTCATCCATGCTTATGTCAGTTTTGTCACTAACGTCTCTCCCCCTTTTATTCCCCGTCTCTGTCTGTCTGCAGCAAATCAACCCAGTGGCAGCGTCTCTGATCAAGCGGATGCTCCATGCCGACCCGGCCCAGCGTCCCACCGTCTCCCAGCTGCAAACTGATGAGTTCTTCACGGGGGGGTACATCCCCCTGCGCCTCCCCACCACCTGCCTCACCGTGCCCCCACGCTTCTCCATCGCCCCCTCCTCTCTGGAGCCCAGCCAGAGACGCCCACTCACCGCTCTCAACAACCAAGGTTAGATAGATGGATGGATACACACTACATAGAACACTGAATGGTCTAGTGTTGGTCTCTCTTCAGCGGGGGTCTAGTGTTGGTCTCTCTTCAGCGGGGGTCTAGTGTTGCTCTCTCTCTCTCTCCAGCGGGGGTCTAGTGTTGGTCTCTCTCTTCAGCGGGGGTCTAGTGTTGGTCTCTCTCCAGCGGGGGTCTAGTGTTGGTCTCTCTCTCCAGCAGGGGTCTAGTGTTGGTCTCTCTCTTTCAGCGGGGGTCTAGTGTTGGTCTCTCTCTCTCCAGCGGGGGTCTAGTGTTGGTCTCTCTCTCTCCAGCGGGGGTCTAGTGTTGGTCTCTCTCTTCAGCGGGGGTCTAGTGTTGGTCTCTCTCTTCCTTCAGCGGGGGTCTAGTGTTGGTCTCTCTCTCTTCAGCGGGGGTCTAGTGTTGGTCTCTCTCCAGCGGGGGTCTAGTGTTGGTCTCTCTCTCTCTCCAGCGGGGGTCTAGTGTTGGTCTCTCTCTCTCTTCAGCGGGGGTCTAGTGTTGGTCTCTCTCTCTCTCTTCAGCGGGGGTCTAGTGTTGGTCTCTCTCTCTCTCTTCAGCGGGGGTCTAGTGTTGGTCTCTCTCTCTCTCTCTCCAGCGGGGGTCTAGTGTTGGTCTCTCTCTCTCTCTCTCCAGCGGGGGTCTAGTGTTGGTCTCTCTCTCTCTCCAGCGGGGGTCTAGTGTTGGTCTCTCTCTCCAGCGGGGGTCTAGTGTTGGTCTCTCTCTCTCTCTTCAGCGGGGGTCTAGTGTTGGTCTCTCTCTCTCTCTTCAGCGGGGGTCTAGTGTTGGTCTCTCTCTCTCTCTCCAGCGGGGGTCTAGTGTTGGTCTCTCTCTCTTCAGCGGGGGTCTAGTGTTGGTCTCTCTCTTCAGCGGGGGTCTAGTGTTGATCTCTCTCTCTCCAGCGGGGGTCTAGTGTTGGTCTCTCTCTTCAGCGGGGGTCTAGTGTTGGTCTCTCTCTTCAGCGGGGGTCTAGTGTTGGTCTCTCTCTTCAGCGGGGGTCTAGTGTTGGTCTCTCTCTTCAGCGGGGGTCTAGTGTTGGTCTCTCTCTTCAGCGGGGGTCTAGTGTTGGTCTCTCTCTCCAGCGGGGGTCTAGTGTTGGTCTCTCTCTCTCTCTCCAGCGGGGGTCTAGTGTTGGTCTCTCTCTTCAGCGGGGGTCTAGTGTTGGTCTCGCTCTTCAGCGGGGGTCTAGTGTTGGTCTCTCTCTTCAGCGGGGGTCTAGTGTTGGTCTCTCTCTTCAGCAGGGACAGAGAATGTGGACCAGAAAGATGAGCCACTGCACCGAGAGATTCCAGAGGCCACAGATTGCCACCTGAGTGACATGCTGCAGCAACTCAACACCTGCAACGCTGCCAAGCCCTCCGACAGAGGACTCATACGAATGGGTACGACACACACACACACACACACTTACATGGGTACGACACACACTGCCAAGCCCTCCGAGAGAGGACTCATACGAATGGGTACGACACACACACTCACTTACATGGGTACGACACACACACTACCAAGCCCTCCGAGAGAGGACTCATACGAATGGGTACGACACACACTTACATGGGTACGACACACATCCACACTACCAAGCCCTCAGAGAGAGGAGTCATTCCCATGGGGTAGGACACATCCACACTACCAAGCCCTCAGAGAGAGGAGTCATTCCCATGGGGTAGCAGACATCCACACTACCAAGCCCTCAGAGAGAGGAGTCATTCCCATGGGGTAGGACACATCCACACTGCCAAGCCCTCAGAGAGAGGAGTCATTCCCATGGGGTAGCAGACATCCACACTACCAAGCCCTCAGAGAGAGGAGTCATTCCCATGGGGTAGGACACATCCACACTACCAAGCCCTCAGAGAGAGGAGTCATTCCCATGGGGTAGGACACATCCACACTACCAAGCCCTCAGAGAGAGGAGTCATTCCCATGGGGTAGGACACATCCACACTGCCAAGCCCTCAGAGAGAGGAGTCATTCCCATGGGGTAGCAGACATCCACACTACCAAGCCCTCAGAGAGAGGAGTCATTCCCATGGGGTAGCAGACATCCACACTACCAAGCCCTCAGAGAGAGGAGTCATTCCCATGGGGTAGGACACATCCACACTACCAAGCCCTCAGAGAGAGGAGTCATTCCCATGGGGTAGCAGACATCCCAGCATATTGACCTCTGTTAGTTATGACGTGCTGTATACAGAAACCTTAACTAAAGGTATCAGGGTTCCTCTCCCCCCCCCTGACGTCCAACCCCTGTGTTTCCAGAGGAGGCAGAGGAGACATCCCAGCATATTGACCTCTGTTAGTGATGACGTGCTGTAAACAGAAACCTTAACTAAAGGTATCAGGGTTCCTCTCCCCCCCCTGACGTCTAACCCCTGTGTTTCCAGAGGAGGCAGAGGACCCAGCCTGTGTCCCCATCTTCTGGATCAGCAAGTGGGTCGACTACAGCGACAAATACGGACTGGGTAAGAAGAATGAAATCCTCTGTCAC
>NW_028157629.1:35000-57500 GCF_964263955.1 Coregonus lavaretus
AGTCAAGAATCATATCGGGTAACTGAACTGAACACCTCACCTCTGTCATCATGAAGTGCTTTGAGAGGCCAGTCAAGAATCATATCAGGTAACTGAACTAAACGACTCACCTCTGTCATCATGAAGTGCTTTGAGAGGCTAGTCAAGAATCATATCAGGTAACTGAACTAAACGACTCACCTCTGTCGTCATGAAGTGCTTTGAGAAGGCTAGTCAAGAATCATATCAGGTAACTGAACTAAACGACTCACCTCTGTCGTCATGAAGTGCTTTGAGAGGCCAATCTGCATACCGCCCCAACAGATTCACGGATGACGCCGTCACGCTGCCCTATCCCATCTGGACAAGAGGAATACCTACGTCCGAATGCTGTTCATCGACCGCAGCTCAGCCTTCAGCACCATAGTGCCCTCCAAGCATCATTTATTTATTTAACCTTTATTTAACCTGGCAAGTCAGTTAAGAACAAATTATTATTTACAACGACGGCCTACAGCGGCCAAACCCCGGACGACGCTGGGCCAATTGTGCGGCGCCCTATGGGGACTCCCAATCACGGCCGGTTGTGATACAGCCTGGAACCGAACCAGGGGGTCTGTAGTGACGCCTCAAGCGCTGAGATGCAGTGCCTTAAGACCGCTGCGCCACACATATCATTAAGCTCGGGGCCCTGGGTCTGAACCCCGCCCTGTGCAACTGGGTCCTGGACTTCCTGACGGGCCGGCCCTAAGTGATGAAGGTAGTCAACACCTCCACCTCCTCCTCCACTCAACACGGGGGCCCCACAAGGATGTGTGCTTCATATGTATATACTGTATTCTAGTCATGGTTCATCCTATATAACTACTGCTGTCCACTTCATATGTATATACTGTATTCTAGTCATGGTTCATCCTATATAACTACTGCTGTCCACTTCATATGTATATACTGTATTCTAGTCATGGTTCATCCTATATAAATACTGCTGTACACACCTTTTCTATTAATATACTGTCCATTCTGTCTATACACACCATCATATACATTTACATTTATATTCTGGACTCTGACGTTGCTCATTCAGTATTCCGTTCACATATCCCTGTGTGATCCGGATCCTGGAGCCTTCAGTACTCCTTTCCCATATCCCTGTGTGATCCGGATCCTGAAGCCTTCAGTACTCCTTTCCCATATCCCTGTGTGATCCGGATCCTGAAGCCTTCAGTACTCCTTTCCCATATCCCTGTGTGATCCGGATCCTGGAGCCTTCAGTACTCCTTTCCCATATCCCTGTGTGATCCGGATCCTGAAGCCTTCAGTACTCCTTTCCCATATCCCTGTGTGATCCGGATCCTGGAGCCTTCAGTACTCCTTTCCCATATCCCTGTGTGATCCGGATCCTGAAGCCTTCAGTACTCCTTTCCCATATCCCTGCGTGATCCGGATCCTGGAGCCTTCAGTACTCCTTTCCCATATCCCTGTGTGATCCGGATCCTGAAGCATTCAGTACTCCTTTCACATATCCCTGTGTGATCCGGATCCTGAAGCCTTCAGTACTCCTTTCCCATATCCCTGTGTGATCCGGATCCTGAAGCCTTCAGTACTCCTTTCCCATATCCCTGTGTGATCCGGATCCTGGAGCCTTCAGTACTCCTTTCCCATATCCCTGTGTGATCCGGATCCTGAAGCATTCAGTACTCCTTTCACATATCCCTGTGTGATCCGGATCCTGGAGCCTTCAGTACTCTGACCCACGCTATAAAGCATGTGTGAAACGCAACCCTGGCTGAAACCAATCCTGGATCTGCGTGAGTAGCAGGTATTGTGAGACCAGCAGCGCGAGTCGCATGGAACATTCTGCCGATTGTAAACAAGCTAGCTTGCTAACGTCATGTAGAAGGTGTGTCTCGCAAATTGAATCCTGAAACGTTCAGGTCTTGTGAAAGCAAACGTATTTGTAGAATTCTGACAAACGCTCCAGGAAACCAAACCAGGGAACTGAAATTCATATGTGAAACCCCCCTCAATGTATTGTTGTCATTTTGTTTAAATCTTCTGCACATTTAAGCTCATTGAAGCTAATTGAAAATCATTGAAGCTCATTGAAGAACATTGAAGCTCATTGAAGGACATTGAAGCTCATTGAAGGACATGGAAGCTCATTGAAGCTCATTGAAGAACATTGAAGCTCATTGAAGGACATTGAAGCTCATTGAAGCTAACTGAAGGTCATTGAAAATCATTGAAGCTCATTGAAAGACATTGAAGCTAACTGAAGGTCATTGAAGATCATTGAAGCTCATTGAAGGACATTGAAGTTCACTGAAGATGACATATGGAATTGTTTTAAGAGGGTCATACTATGGATCATTTAGCTATTTGAGTTAGAATTGTAGTACTCCTTTAGGTATCCCCCCAAAAATATAACAATCATTTGATAAAATATTGAAATTGGCCTTTAGTACAAAATCCCATAGAAACACATTGAATAAAACACTACATCACCAAAAGTATGTGGACACACCTTCAAATTAGTGGATTCGGCTATTTAAGCAACACGTTGCTGACAGGTGTATAGAATTGAGCGCACAGCCATGCAATCTCCATAGACAAACATTGGCAGTAGAATGGCCCTTAGAGTGCTGAAGCGCGTAACTCGTAAAAATCGTCTGTCCTCGGTTGCAACACTCACTACCGAGTTCCAAACTGCCTCTGGAAAGCAACGTCAGCACAAGAACTGTTCGTCGGGAGCTTCATGAAATGGGTTTCCATGGCCGAGCAGCCGCACACAAGCCTAAGATCACCATGCGCAATGCCAAGCGTCGGCTGGAGTGGTGTAAAGCTCGCCGCCATTGGACTCCGGAGCAGTGGAAACGCGTTCTCTAGAGTGATGAATCACGCTTCACCATCTAGCAGTCCGACGGACGAATCTGGGTTTGGCGGATGCCAGAGAACGTTACCTGCCTGAATGCATAGTGCCAACTGTAAAGTTTGGCGGAGGAGGAATAATGGTCTGGGGCTGTTTTTCATGGTTTGGGCTAGGCCCCTTAGTTCCAGTGAACGGAAATCTTAATTCTACAGCAATGTTCTAGACGATTCTGTGCTTCCAACTTTGTGGCAACAGTTTGGGGAAGGCCCTTTCCTCTTTCAGCATGACAATGCCCCCGTGCACAAAACAAGGTCCATACAGAAATGATTTGTCGAGATTGGTGTGGAAGAACTTGACTGGCCTGCACAGAGCCCTGACCTCAACCCAATCGAACACTTTTGGGATTAATTATAGCAGCAAAGGGGTGACCAACTCCATATTAATGCCCATGATTTTGGAATGAGATGTTCGACGAGCAGGGGTCCACATACTTTTAGTCATGTAGTGTACATTCATAAATGTCAAAAAAAATAAATCATAAGGTTTTGAAGTCTGTCCTATATCTCGGAGAGGCCTAGTTACAGTTTTGACTTAAATCAGCAATAATCAACAACCAACTTGACAGAGCTTGAATATTTTATTTTAGGAATAATGGGCAAATATTGTAATAATCCAGGTGTGCAAAATTCTTAGAGACTTACCCAGAAAGACTCACAGCTGTGATCGCAGCCAAAGGTGATTCTAACATGTATTGACTCAGGGGTGTGACTATTTAGGTACATTTGATATTTCTGTATTTCATTTTCAATAAATGTGCAAACATTCTTAAAAACATATTTTCACTTTATCTCCCGTGGAGATGGCTAAGATTTTATTTTTTAAATCCATTTTCAATTCAGGCTGGAACACAACAAAATGTGGAATAAGTCAAGGGGTCTGAATACTTTCTGAAGGCACTGTGTAGAGTTATAGAGAGATGATAAACTCATCCACACTAGAAAGAGATTAGCTCTAAATAAATATTATTATTATTGTGGGGCTTCAAAACCTCCAGCTTAGATATTCATCATACTTCTTCTTATTGTGGGGCTTGGCAGCAAGAGCCCCGGCTTAGATATTCAGCATACTTCTTCTTATTGTGGGGCTTGGCAGCAGGAGCCCCGGCTTAGATATTCAGCATACTACTTCTTACTGTGAGGCTTGGCAGCAAGAGCCCCGGCTTAGATATTCAGCATACTTCTTCTTATTGTGGGGCTTGGCAGCAGGAGCCCCGGCTTAGATATTCAACATACTTCTTCTTATTGTGGGGCTTGGCAGCAAGAGCCCCGGCTTAGATATTCAACATACTTCTTCTTATTGTGGGGCTTGGCAGCAGGAGCCCCGGCTTAGATATTCAACATACTTCTTCTTATTGTGGGGCTTGGCGGCAAGAGCCCCGGCTTAGATATTCAACATACTTCTTCTTATTGTGGGGCTTGGCGGCAAGAGCCCCGGCTTAGATATTCAACATACTTCTTCTTATTGTGGGGCTTGGCAGCAGGAGCCCCGGCTTAGATATTCAACATACTTCTTCTTATTGTGGGGCTTGGCAGCAGGAGCCCCGGCTTAGATATTCAACATACTTCTTCTTCTGCACGTTACTCCTCCTACACCGTTTAAACTAGAAACGCCGTTCAAACTTTAAAACGTGAGGAACGGTCTCGATCGAGTTGCTTGTATACAACTTTCTGATATCTGTTATATATATTTTTTTACGTTCTTCACTTCCTGTCCGCTTTCATGGGGTTTCTCAAGATTCTAAGGCTCCCCATTGTGACATCATCACTTCCAACTGCCATTTCTCTGTAAGTGAAATCATGCAAATATTTTGTCCCAAATCAGCTAATAATCTTCATCTACTTCTCTGCTACTCAAAGCTGACGTTTTGGACACAAAATAATATTCGGATCAAAGGTTACAGCAGTTTAAGTAACCACGGCAACAACATTTTCTGTAACTTTTTTTTGCAAACAACTGCCGTTTTGACCACTACCCCAACAAGTTACACAGAAAGCTTATGGAATATTCATCTACTTCCCTGCTATTCATATCTGTTTGCGGAACCAAAATATTATCTACAGATTGTACGGAACAGCTGTTTTAGTAACTGCATTACCACGTTTTCTTCCAACTTTTTTCCAAACAACTGCCGTTTTGACCACTAACCCAACAAGTTAGACAGAAATATTCCAGGTATGAAATCTTCCCCTACTTCTCTGCTTGTCAAATCCGAAAATGTATAAAAAATAGCGTCTACCAATCTGTAGATAGAGATGTTTTAGTAACCCATCAACTGCTCTCTTTCTAGCTGCAGTAAATCATGTCAGAAACTAGCAGATTCATTATTTACTAACAACAGCTGCAAATTGCAATAAAACTACATCGTGTTTTGAAGTTCACTTTCCTTGCTTTGTCTAACAACACTATCATGAATCTAGAAAATACGTTTTGTGGGTCAGAGTGCAGTATTTAGTTAATAATAAAGCACAAACTTACTGTATGTTAGCATGTCTCTCACACTTGCTTTAGCCGAAAGGCAGCAGTGTTGCCAAGGCTACTGTTGCCATGCAACGCTAGTTTGCCTGTCTCTAAAGAGAAGGGCGGGCTGTACCACTCTAATTGGAAAGAGCGGATTAGGAATAGCCTCAAGCAATAAAAAGTTCCAGATGTTTGTCGGAGTTTAGAGTGAGAGAGAGTGGCATGATGACGTCTACCAACAGCTCTCTGTGTCATCATGGAGAAGCCCAAACGGAGCAGTTGCTATGGGTACTCACAGACATAGAGGGCAGCCAATAGGAGCAGGGTGAAGAGAGTGGCCACAATTACTGATCACAACCACACAAAGATTGACCACACAACTACTGATCACAACCACACAACTACTGACCACAACCACACAACTACTGACCACAACCAGACAACTACTGACCACAACCAGACAACTACTGACCACAACCACACAACTACTGACCACAACAACACAACTACTGACCACAACAACACAACTTCTGACCACAACCAGACAACTACTGACCACAACCACACAACTACTGACCACAACCACACAACTACTGACCACAACCAGACAACTACTGACCACAACCACACAACTACTGACCACAACCAGACAACCACTGACCACAACTACTGACCAAAACAACACAACTACTGACCACAACCACACAACTACTGACCACAACAACACAACTACTGACCACAACAACACAACTTCTGACCACAACCAGACAACTACTGACAACAACCACACAACTACTGACCACAACCACACAACTACTGACCACAACCAGACAACTACTGACCACAACCACACAACTACTGACCACAACCACACAACTACTGACCACAACTACTGACCACAACAACACAACTACTGACCACATCTACTGACCGCAACCACTAAACTACTGACCACAACCACACAACTACTGACCCCAACCACACAACTTCTGACCACAACAACACAACTTCTGACCACAACTTCTGACCACAACAACACAACTTCTGACCACAACTACTGACCACAACCACACAACTACTGACCACAACAACACAACTTCTGACCACAACCACACAACTACTGACCACAACCACACAACTACTGACCACAACCACACAACTACTGACCACAACCACACAACTACTGACCACAACTACTGACCACAACAACACAACTACTGACCACAACAACACAACTACTGACCACAACAACACAACTTCTGACCACAACCAGACAACTACTGACCACAACCACACAACTACTGACCCCAACCACACAACTACTGACCACAACCACACAACTACTGACCACAACCACACAACTACTGACCCCAACCACACAACTTCTGACCACAACAACACAACTTCTGACCACAACTACTGACCACAACCACACAACTACTGACCACAACAACACAACTTCTGACCACAACCACACAACTACTGACCACAACAACACAACTACTGACCACAACAACACAACTACTGACCACAACAACACAACTTCTGACCACAACAACACAACTTCTGACCACAACTACTGACCACAACCACACAACTACTGACCACAACAACACAACTTCTGACCACAACCACACAACTACTGACCACAACCACACAACTACTGACCACAACTACTGACCACAACAACACAACTACTGACCACAACAACACAACTACTGACCACAACAACACAACTTCTGACAACAACCAGACAACTACTGACCACAACCACACAACTACTGACCCCAACCACACAACTACTGACCACAACCACACAACTACTGACCACAACCACACAACTACTGACCATAACCACACAACTTCTGACCACAACAACACAACTTCTGACCACAACTACTGACCCCAACCACACAACTTCTGACCACAACAACACAACTTCTGACCACAACCACACAACTACTGACCACAACCACACAACTACTGACCACAACCACACAACTACTGACCACAACAACACAACTACTGACCACAACAACACAACTTCTGACCACAACAACACAACTTCTGACCAAAACTACTGACCACAACCACACAACTACTGACCCCAACCACACAACTTCTGACCACAACAACACAACTTCTGACCACAACTTCTGACCACAACAACACAACTTCTGACCACAACTACTGACCACAACCACACAACTACTGACCACAACAACACAACTTCTGACCACAACCACACAACTACTGACCACAACCACACAACTACTGACCACAACCACACAACTACTGACCACAACAACACAACTACTGACCACAACAACACAACTTCTGACCACAACAACACAACTACTTTAGTTCAGCAGGCTAACACAGTCTGGTGATGTATTTAGTTCAGCAGGCTAACACAGTCTGGTGATGCCTAGGCTTTAGTTCAGCAGGCTAATACAGTCTGGTGATGTATTTAGTTCAGCAGGCTAATACAGTCTGGTGATGTATTTAGTTCAGCAGGCTAATACAGTCTGGTGATGTATTTAGTTCAGCAGGCTAACACAGTCTGGTGATGCCTAGGCTTTAGTTCAGCAGGCTAACACAGTCTGGTGATGTATTTAGTTCAGCAGGCTAACACAGTCTGGTGATGCCTAGGCTTTAGTTCAGCAGGCTAATACAGTCTGGTGATGTATTTAGTTCAGCAGGCTAACACAGTCTGGTGATGCCTAGGCTTTAGTTCAGCAGGCTAATACAGTCTGGTGATGCCTAGGCTTTAGTTCAGCAGGCTAATACAGTCTGGTGATGTATTTAGTTCAGCAGGCTAATACAGTCTGGTGATGCCTAGGCTTTAGTTCAGCAGGCTAACACAGTCTGGTGATGCCTAGGCTTTAGTTCAGCAGGCTAACACAGTCTGGTGATGTATTTAGTTCAGCAGGCTAATACAGTTCGGTGATGTATTTAGTTCAGCAGGCTAATACAGTCTGGTGATGTATTTAGTTCAGCAGGCTAACACAGTCTGGTGATGCCTAGGCTTTAGTTCAGCAGGCTAATACAGTCTGGTGATGCCTAGGCTTTAGTTCAGCAGGCTAATACAGTCTGGTGATGTATTTAGTTCAGCAGGCTAATACAGTCTGGTGATGCCTAGGCTTTAGTTCAGCAGGCTAACACAGTCTGGTGATGCCTAGGCTTTAGTTCAGCAGGCTAACACAGTCTGGTGATGTATTTAGTTCAGCAGGCTAATACAGTTCGGTGATGTATTTAGTTCAGCAGGCTAATACAGTCTGGTGATGTATTTAGTTCAGCAGGCTAACACAGTCTGGTGATGCCTAGGCTTTAGTTCAGCAGGCTAATACAGTCTGGTGATGCCTAGGCTTTAGTTCAGCAGGCTAATACAGTCTGGTGATGCCTAGGCTTTAGTTCAGCAGGCTTACACAGTCTGGTGATGCCTAGGATTTAGTTCAGCAGGCTAATACAGTCTGGTGATGTCTAGGCTTTAGTTCAGCAGGCTAACACAGTCTGGTGATGTATTTAGTTCAGCAGGCTAATACTGTCTGGTGATGTATTTAGTTCAGCAGGCTAATACAGTCTGGTGATGTATTTAGTTCAGCAGGCTAATACAGTCTGGTGATGTATTTAGTTCAGCAAGCTAATACAGTCTGGTGATGCCTAGGCTTTAGTTCAGCAGGCTAATACAGTCTGGTGATGTCTAGGCTTTAGTTCAGCAGGCTAACACAGTCTGGTGATGTATTTAGTTCAGCAGGCTAATACAGTCTGGTGATGTATTTAGTTCAGCAGGCTAATACAGTCTGGTGATGTATTTAGTTCAGCAGGCTAATACAGTCTGGTGATGTATTTAGTTCAGCAGGCTAATACAGTCTGGTGATGTATTTAGTTCAGCAGGCTAACACAGTCTGGTGATGTATTTAGTTCAGCAGGCTAATACAGTCTGGTGATGTATTTAGTTCAGCATGCTAATACAGTCTGGTGATGTCTAGGCTTTAGTTCAGCAGGCTAATACAGTCTGGTGATGTATTTAGTTCAGCAGGCTAATACAGTCTGGTGATGTATTTAGTTCAGCAAGCTAATACAGTCTGGTGATGTATTTAGTTCAGCAGGCTAATACAGGCTGGTGATGTATTTAGTTCATCAGGCTAATACAGTCTGGTGGTGCCTAGGCTTTAGTTTAGCAGGCTAATACAGTCTGGTGATGCCTAGGCTTTAGTTCAGCAGGCTAATACAGTCTGGTGATGTCTAGGCTTTAGTTCAGCAGGCTAATACAGTCTGGTGATGTATTTAGTTCAGCAGGCTAATACAGTCTGGTGATGTATTTAGTTCAGCAGGCTAATACAGTCTGGTGATGTATTTAGTTCAGCAAGCTAATACAGGCTGGTGATGTATTTAGTTCATCAGGCTAATACAGTCTGGTGGTGCCTAGGCTTTAGTTCAGCAGGCTAATACAGTCTGGTGATGCCTAGGCTTTAGTTCAGCAGGCTAACACAGTCTGGTGATGTATTTAGTTCAGCAGGCTAATACAGTCTGGTGATGTATTTAGTTCAGCAGGCTAACACAGTCTGGTGATGTATTTAGTTCAGCAGGCTAATACAGTCTGGTGATGCCTAGGCTTTAGTTCAGCAGGCTAATACAGTCTGGTGATGTATTTAGTTCAGCAGGCTAATACAGTCTGGTGATGCCTAGGCTTTAGTTCAGCAGGCTAATACAGTCTGGTGATGCCTAGGCTTTAGTTCATCAGGCTAACACAGTCTGGTGATGTATTTAGTTCAGCAGGCTAATACAGTCTGGTGATGTATTTAGTTCAGCAGGCTAATACAGTCTGGTGATGCCTAGGCTTTAGTTCAGCAGGCTAATACAGTCTGGTGATGTATTTAGTTCAGCAGGCTAACACAGTCTGGTGATGTATTTAGTTCAGCAGGCTAATACAGTCTGGTGATGTATTTAGTTCAGCAGGCTAATACAGTCTGGTGATGCCTAGGCTTTAGTTCAGCAGGCTAATACAGTCTGGTGATGCCTAGGCTTTAGTTCAGCAGGCTAATACAGTCTGGTGATGTATTTAGTTCAGCAGGCTAATACAGTCTGGTGATGTATTTAGTTCAGCAGGCTAATACAGTCTGGTGATGCCTAGGCTTTAGTTCAGCAGGCTAATACAGTCTGGTGATGCCTAGGCTTTAGTTCAGCAGGCTAATACAGTCTGGTGATGTATTTAGTTCAGCAGGCTAATACAGTCTGGCGATGTATTTAGTTCAGCAGGCTAATACAGTCTGGTGATGCCTAGGCTTTAGTTCAGCAGGCTAATACAGTCTGGTGATGTATTTAGTTCAGCAGGCTAACACAGTCTGGTGATGTAAAGTTGATGTAAAGTTGGTGCTAAACTGTGTGTTTTTGGATGCTAGCATGCTAGTTAGCTATGGTGTCATAGTTAGCTAGCTGAATAAAGTGGGTTGAGTCTATTCCTTTAAACATTGAACCGCTGTGGTTCACAACAATTCTGATTTCTAAAGGTGGAAGTTGGTAGAGTTTTTGTTCGGGTGGTTCAGTGAAACAATTATAGTTGTTAGAAGTATAAGTTTTTGGTGAGGGAGGCCCTGCTCTCTACTGTCCCAGATGTTTAGTTCATTTCATTCCGATCTCCTCTGCATTATTGTAGCCATTTGCTACAGCCTGTCAACTATGCCTCTGCCTATCCCTGTTCTCTCCTCTCTGCACAGGCTACACAAACGCCCCACACCGCGTGGCTGCTGCCTCTCTAACCTGGTGGTCCCTGCACGCACCCCACACCTGGAGTTCCAGGTCTCAGGCAGCCTCTGGAACTGCCGTTCTGCTGCCAACAAAGCTGACTTCATCCCAGCCTATGCTAATCTCCAGTCCCTCGACTTCCTGGCGCTGACGGAAACATGGATTACCACTGAAAACACTGCTACTCCTACTGCTCTCTCCTCGTCTGACCATGTGTTCTCGCATACCCCGAGAGCATCTGGTCAGAGGGGTGGTGGCACAGGAATCCTCATCTCTCCCAAGTGGACATTCTCAATTTTTCCCCTAACCCATCTGTCTATCTCCTCATTTGAATTCCATGCTGTCACAGTCACTAGCCCATTTAAGCTTAATATCCTTGTCATCTATCGCCCTCCAGGTTCCCTTGGAGAGTTCATCAATGAGCTTGACGCCTTGATAAGTTCCTTTCCTGAGGATGGCTCACCCCTCACAGTTTTGGGGGATTTCAACCTCCCTATGTCCACATTTGACTCATTTCTCTCTGCCTCCTTCTTTCCACTTCTCTCCTCTTTTGACCTCACCCTCTCACCGTCCCCCCCTACTCACAAGGCAGGCAATACGCTTGACCTCATCTTTACTAGATGCTGCTCTTCTACTAATCTCACTGCAACTCCCCTCCATGTCTCCGACCACTACTTTGTTTCCTTTTCTCTCTCGCTCTCCTCCCACACTACTCACTCTGCCCCTACACAGATGGTAATGCGCCGCCGCAACCTTCGCTCTCTCTCTCCCACTACTCTCTCCTCTTCCATCCTATCATCTCTTCCCTCTGCTCAATCCTTCTCCCTCCAATCTCCTGATTCTGCCTCCTCAACCCTCCTCTCCTCCCTTTCTGCATCCTTTGACTCTCTGTGTCCCCTATCCTCCCGGCCGGCTCGGTCCTCCCCTCCAGCTCCGTGGCTTGATGACTCATTGCGAGCTCACAGAACAGAGCTCCGGGCAGCGGAGCGGAAATGGAAGAAAACTAAACTCCCTGCCGACCTGGCATCTTTTCACTCCCTCCTCTCTACATTTTCTTCATCTGTTTCTGCTGCTAAGGCCACTTTCTACCACTCTAAATTCCAAGCATCTGCCTCTAACCCTAGGAAGCTCTTTGCCACATTTTCCTCCCTCCTGAATCCTCCCCCCCCCGCCCCCCCCTCCTCTCTCTCTGTGGATGACTTCGTCAACCACTTTGAAAAGAAGGTTGACGACATTCGATCCTCGTTTGTTAAGTCTAATGACACTGCTGGTCCTACTCACACTGCCCTACCCTATGCTTTGACTTCTTTCTCCCCTCTCTCTCCAGATAAAATCCTGCGACTTGTGACTGCAGGCCGCCCAACAACCTGCCCGCTTGACCCCAACCCCTCCTCTCTTCTCCAGACCATCTCCGGTGACCTTCTCCCCTACCTCACCTCGCTGATCAACTCATCCTTGACCGCTGGCCATGTCCCTTCCGTCTTCAAGAGAGCGAGAGTTGCTCCCCTTCTCAAGAAACCAACACTCGATCCCACTGATGTCAACAACTACAGACCAGTATCCCTTCTTTCTTTTCTTTCCAAAACTATTGAGCGTGCCGTCTTTAGCCAACTCTCTTGCTATCTCTCTCAGAATGACCTTCTTGATCCAAACCAGTCAGGTTTCAGGACTGGTCATTCAACTGAGACTGCTCTTCTCTGTGTCACGGAGGCTCTCCGCACTGCTAAAGCTAACTCTCTCTCCTCTGCTCTTGTCCTTCTAGACCTGTCTGCTGCCTTTGATACTGTGAACCATCAGATCCTCCTCTCCACCCTCTCCGAGCTGGGCATCTCCGGCGCGGCTCACTCCTGGATTGCGTCCTACCTGACCGGTCGCTCCTACCAAGTGGCGTGGCGAGAAGCTGTCTCCGCACCACGTGCTCTCACCACTGGTGTCCCCCAGGGCTCAGTTCTAGGCCCTCTCCTTTTCTCCCTATACACCAAGTCACTTGGCTCTGTCATATCCTCACATGGCCTCTCCTATCATTGCTACGCTGACGATACACAACTAATCTTCTCCTTTCCCCCTTCTGATAACCAGGTGGCGAATCGCATCTCTGCATGTCTGGCAGACATATCAGTATGGATGACGGATCACCACCTCAAGCTGAACCCTGGCAAGACGGAGCTGCTCTTCCTCCCGGGGAAGGACTGCCCGTTCCATGATCTCGCCATCACGGTTGACAACTCCGCTGTGTCCTCCTCCCAGAGTGCGAAGAGCCTAGGCGTGACCCTGGACAACACCCTGTCATTCTCCGCCAACATCAAGGCGGTGACCCGCTCCTGCAGGTTCATGCTCTACAACATTCGGAGAGTACGACCCTGCCTTACACAGGAAGCGGCACAGGTCCTAATCCAGGCACTTGTCATCTCCCGTCTGGACTACTGCAACTCGCTGTTGGCTGGCCTCCCTGCCTGTGCCATTAAACCCCTACAACTCATCCAGAATGCCGCAGCCCGTCTGGTGTTCAACCTTCCCAAGTTCTCTCACGTCACCCCCCTCCTCCGCACACTCCACTGGCTTCCAGTTGAAGCTCGCATCCGCTACAAGACCATGGTGCTTGCCTATGGAGCAGTGAGGGGAACGGCACCTCTGTACCTTCGGGCTCTGATCAGTCCCTACACCCAAACGAGGGCATTGCGTTCATCCACCTCTGGCCTGCTGGCTCCCCTTCCTCTGCGGAAGCATAGTTCCCGCTCAGCCCAGTCAAAACTGTTCGCTGCTCTGGCACCCCAATGGTGGAACAAGCTCCCTCACGACGCCAGGACAGCGGAGTCACTCACCACCTTCCGGAGACATTTGAAACCCCACCTCTTTAAGGAATACCTGGGATAGGATAAAGTAATCCTTCTACCCCCCCCCCAAAAAAAAATTGTAAAGTGGTTATCCCACTGGCTATAGGGTGAACGCACCAATTGGTGAGTCGCTCTGGATAAGAGCGTCTGCTAAATGACGTAAATGTGCCCTTGAGCAAGGCACTTAACCCTAATTGCTCCTGTAAGTCGCTCTGGATAAGAGCGTCTGCTAAATGACTAAAATGTAAATGTAAATGTAAATGTATTTAGTTCAGCAGGCTAATACAGTCTGGTGATGCCTAGGCTTTAGTTCAGCAGGCTAATACAGTCTGGTGATGTATTTAGTTCAGCAGGCTAACACAGTCTGGTGATGTATTTAGTTCATCAGGCTAATACAGTCTGGTGATGCCTAGGCTTTAGTTCATCAGGCTAATACAGTCTGGTGATGTATTTAGTTCAGCAGGCTAATACAGTCTGGTGATGTCTAGGCTTTAGTTCAGCAGGCTAATACAGTCTGGTGATGCCTAGGCTTTAGTTCAGCAGGCTAACACAGTCTGGTGATGCCTAGGCTTTAGTTCAGCAGGCTAATACAGTCTGGTGATGCCTAGGCTTTAGTTCAGCAGGCTAATACAGTCTGGTGATGTATTTAGTTCAGCAGGCTAATACAGTCTGGTGATGTCTAGGCTTTAGTTCAGCAGGCTAATACAGTCTGGTGATGCCTAGGCTTTAGTTCAGCAGGCTAACACAGTCTGGTGATGCCTAGGCTTTAGTTCAGCAGGCTAATACAGTCTGGTGATGCCTAGGCTTTAGTTCAGCAGGCTAATACAGTCTGGTGATGTATTTAGTTCAGCAGGCTAATACAGTCTGGTGATGTATTTAGTTCAGCAGGCTAACACAGTCTGGTGATGCCTAGGCTTTAGTTCAGCAGGCTAATACAGTCTGGTGATGTATTTAGTTCAGCAGGTTAATACAGTCTGGTGATGTATTTAGTTCAGCAGGCTAACACAGTCTGGTGATGTATTTAGTTCAGCAGGCTAATACAGTCTGGTGATGTATTTAGTTCAGCAGGCTAATACAGTCTGGTGATGCCTAGGCTTTAGTTCAGCAGGCTAATACAGTCTGGTGATGCCTAGGCTTTAGTTCAGCAGGCTAATACAGTCTGGTGATGTATTTAGTTCAGCAGGCTAATACAGTCTGGTGATGTATTTAGTTCAGCAGGCTAACACAGTCTGGTGATGCCTATGCTTTAGTTCAGCAGGCTAATACAGTCTGGTGATGCCTAGGCTTTAGTTCAGCAGGCTAATACAGTCTGGTGATGTATTTAGTTCAGCAGGCTAATACAGTCTGGTGATGTATTTAGTTCAGCAGGCTAACACAGTCTGGTGATGTCTAGGCTTTAGTTCAGCAGGCTAATACAGTCTGGTGATGCCTAGGCTTTAGTTCAGCAGGCTAACACAGTCTGGTGATGCCTAGGCTTTAGTTCAGCAGGCTAATACAGTCTGGTGATGTATTTAGTTAATCAGGCTAATACAGTCTGGTGATATATTTAGTTCAGCAGGCTAATACAGTCTGGTGATGTATTTAGTTCAGCAGGCTAATACAGTCTGGTGATGTATTTAGTTCAGCAGGCTAATACAGTCTGGTGATGTCTAGGCTTTAGTTTAGCAGGCTAATACAGTCTGGTGATGTATTTAGTTCAGCAGGCTAATACAGTCTGGTGATGCCTAGGCTTTAGTTCAGCAGGCTAATACAGTCTGGTGATGCCTAGGCTTTAGTTCAGCAGGCTAAGACAGTCTGGTGATGTATTTAGTTCATCAGGCTAATACAGTCTGGTGATGTATTTAGATCAGCAGGCTAATACAGTCTGGTGATGTCTAGGCTTTAGTTCATCAGGCTAATACAGTCTGGTGATGTATTTAGTTCAGCAGGCTAATACAGTCTGGTGATGTATTTAGTTCAGCAGGCTAATACAGTCTGGTGATGTATTTAGTTCAGCAGGCTAATACAGTCTGGTGATGCCTAGGCTTTAGTTCAGCAGGCTAATACAGTCTGGTGATGCCTAGGCTTTAGTTCAGCAGGCTAACACAGTCTGGTGATGTATTTAGTTCAGCAGGCTAATACAGTCTGGTGATGCCTAGGCTTTAGTTCAGCAGGCTAATACAGTCTGGTGATGCCTAGGCTTTAGTTCAGCAGGCTAATACAGTCTGGTGATGTATTTAGTTCAGCAGGCTAATACAGTCTGGTGATGCCTAGGCTTTAGTTCAGCAGGCTAACACAGTCTGGTGATGTATTTAGTTCAGCAGGCTAATACAGTCTGGTGATGTATTTAGTTCAGCAGGCTAATACAGTCTGGTGATGCCTAGGATTTAGTTCAGCAGGCTAACACAGTCTGGTGATGTATTTCGTTCAGCAGGCTAACACAGTCTGGTGATGCCTAGGCTTTAGTTCAGCAGGCTAACACAGTCTGGTGATGCCTAGGCTTTAGTTCAGCAGGCTAATACAGTCTGGTGATGTATTTAGTTCAGCAGGCTAATACAGTCTGGTGATGTATTTAGTTCAGCAGGCTAATACAGTCTGGTGATGCCTAGGCTTTAGTTCAGCAGGCTAACACAGTCTGGTGATGCCTAGGCTTTAGTTCAGCAAGCTAATACAGTCTGGTGATGTATTTAGTTCAGCAGGCTAATACAGTCTGGTGATGTATTTAGTTCAGCAGGCTAATACAGTCTGGTGATGCCTAGGCTTTAGTTCATCAGGCTAATACAGTCTGGTGATGTATTTAGTTCATCAGGCTAATACAGTCTGGTGATGTATTTAGTTCAGCAGGCTAATACAGTCTGGTGATGTATTTAGTTCAGCAGGCTAATACAGTCTGGTGATGCCTAGGCTTTAGTTCAGCAGGCTAATACAGTCTGGTGATGTCTAGGCTTTAGTTCATCAGGCTAATACAGTCTGGTGATGTATTTAGTTCAGCAGGCTAATACAGTCTGGTGATGTATTTAGTTCAGCAGGCTAATACAGTCTGGTGATGTATTTAGTTCAGCAGGCTAATACAGTCTGGTGATGCCTAGGCTTTAGTTCAGCAGGCTAATACAGTCTGGTGGTGCCTAGGCTTTAGTTCAGCAGACTAATACAGTCTGGTGATGTCTAGGCTTTAGTTCATCAGGCTAATACAGTCTGGTGATGTATTTAGTTCAGCAGGCTAACACAGTCTGGTGATGTATTTAGTTCAGCAGGCTAATACAGTCTGGTGATGTATTTAGTTCAGCAGGCTAATACAGTCTGGTGATGCCTAGGATTTAGTTCAGCAGGCTAACACAGTCTGGTGATGTATTTAGTTCAGCAGGCTAATACAGTCTGGTGATGCCTAGGCTTTAGTTCATCAGGCTAATACAGTCTGGTGATGTATTTAGTTCATCAGGCTAATACAGTCTGGTGATGTATTTAGTTCATCAGGCTAATACAGTCTGGTGATGTATTTAGTTCAGCAGGCTAATACAGTCTGGTGATGCCTAGGCTTTAGTTCAGCAGGCTAATACAGTCTGGTGATGTCTAGGCTTTAGTTCATCAGGCTAATACAGTCTGGTGATGTATTTAGTTCAGCAGGCTAATACAGTCTGGTGATGTATTTAGTTCAGCAGGCTAATACAGTCTGGTGATGCCTAGGCTTTATTTCAGCAGGCTAACACAGTCTGGTGATGTATTTAGTTCAGCAGGCTAACACAGTCTGGTGATGTATTTAGTTCAGCAGGCTAATACAGTCTGGTGATGTATTTAGTTCAGCAGGCTAATACAGTCTGGTGATGTATTTAGTTCAGCAGGCTAATACAGTCTGGTGATGTCTAGGATTTAGTTCAGCAGGCTAATACAGTCTGGTGATGCCTAGGCTTTAGTTCAGCAGGCTAACACAGTCGGGTGATGCCTAGGCATTTGCTCAGACGACGTGTGTTCAAACCCGGTCAGCCAGACTCCACCCTTGTCTGACTACCCAGAGTGCACTGCAGCGGTGCGTCTGGGGTCACCTTGCCTTCCCAACAGCCTCTCTGGCTAATAAACAGTCATTATTAAAACACAGATATCAGCCGTGTGTGTGTGAGTGCAGAGTGCGGTGTGTTTGATAGGCTCCTAGTGATATACAGCTGATATGAGTGTGATAGTTGGCTGGAGACAACAGTAGTGTTTCTGTACCAACTATGATAAAGACTTCTTTACCAGCTCAGCATTAACACACACACACACACACACAAACACACACACACACACACACACACACACACACACACACACACACACACACACACACACACACACACACACACACACACACACACACACACACACACACACACACACACACACACACACACACAGACACACACACACACACACACACACACACACACAGACACACACACAGACACACAGACACACACACACACACACCTGCACACACACACACACACACACACACACACACACACACACACACACACACACAGAGACACACACACACACACACACACATACACACACACACACACACAGACACACACACAGACACACACACAGACACACACACATACACACACACAGACACACACACACCTGCACACACACACACACACACACAGAGACACACACACACACACACACAGTCACACACACACACACACACACACACACACACACACACACACACACACACACACACACACACCTGCACACACAGACACAGACACACACACACACACACCTGCACACACACACACACACACACACACACACACACACACACACACACACACACACACACAGAGACACACACACACACACACACACACACACACACACACACACACACACACACACACACACACACACACAGACACACACACAGACACACACACACACAGACACACACACAGACACACACACACACCTGCACACACACACACACACACACACAGAGACACACACACACACACACACACACACACAGTCACACACACACACACACACACACACCTGCACACACAGACACACACACACACACACACACACACACACCTGCGCACACAGACACACTCACACACATCTCACACACACACACACAATCAGAGAGGGGCCATTACCAGCGGAACCAAAGTACACGTTTCTTATCAGCCCTACCTTACATTCCCCCTCAGCAGCACACACACTACACACACATACTACACGCACTACACACACACACACACACTACACACACACACACACACACACACACACACACATACTAACACAGACACTGTCACACATTCACACAGACAGACCCAGACTCCCTCTGTGTGAGAGTCAGTTCCACTGTGAATAACCATGAGGAGGACACTACTGCTGCTCTGCGTAGCTGGCTGCTGTCTGAGTGGACCTGGCATCACCATGAGGAGGGCACTACTGCTGCTCTGCGTAGCTGGCTGCTGTCTGAGTGTAACTGGCAGCTCTACCTCTCTCCCGGAGGAGAACGGGGTGCTGCAGTTGAAGAAGGAGAACTTTAACCGAGCGCTCCGACAACACAAACAGCTGCTGGTGCACTTCTGTAAGTAACCCTCTAACTTTTAGCCCTAAGTACTGTAACTAGTACTAACCCTAAGTACTGTAACTAGTACTAACCCTAAGTACTGTAACTAGTACTAACCCTAAGTACTGTAACTAGTACTAACCCTAAGTACTGTACCTAGTACTAACCTTAAGTACTGTAGCTAGTACTAACCTTAAGTACTGTAACTAGTACTAACCCTAAGTACTGTAACTAGTACTAACCCTAAGTACTGTACCTAGTACTAACCTTAAGTACTGTAGCTAGTACTAACCTTAAGTACTGTAACTAGTACTAACCCTAAGTACTGTAACTAGTACTAACCCTAAGTACTGTAACTAGTACTAACCCTAAGTACTGTACCTAGTACTAACCTTAAGTACTGTAGCTAGTACTAACCTTAAGTACTGTAACTAGTACTAACCCTAAGTACTGTAACTAGTACTAACCCTAAGTACTGTAACTAGTACTAACCTTAAGTACTGTAGCTAGTACTAACCTTAAGTACTGTAACTAGTACTAACCCTAAGTACTGTAACTAGTACTAACCCTAAGTACTGTAGCTAGTACTAACCTTAAGTACTGTAACTAGTACTAACCCTAAGTACTGTAGCTAGTACTAACCTTAAGTACTGTAACTAGTACTAACCCTAATTACTGTAACTAGTACTAACCCTAAGTACTGTAGCTAGTACTAACCTTAAGTACTGTAACTAGTACTAACCCTAAGTATTGTAGCTAGTACTAACCTTAAGTACTGTAACTAGTACTAACCCTAAGTACTGTAGCTAGTACTAACCTTAAGTACTGTAACTAGTACTAACCCTAAGTACTGTAACTAGTACTAACCCTAAGTACTGTAGCTAGTACTAACCTTAAGTACTGTAACTAGTACTAACCCTAAGTACTGTAACTAGTACTAACCCTAAGTACTGTAACTAGTACTAACCCTAAGTACTGTAACTAGTACTAACCCTAAGTACTGTAACTAGTACTAACCCTAAGTACTGTAACTAGTACTAACCCTAAGTACTGTAACTAGTACTAACCCTAAGTACTGTAACTAGTACTAACCCTAAGTACTGTAACTAGTACTAACCCTAAGTACTGTAACTAGTACTAACCCTAAGTACTGTAACTAGTACTAACCCTAAGTACTGTAACTAGTACTAACCCTAAGTACTGTAACTAGTACTAACCCTAAGTACTGTAACTAGTACTAACCCTAAGTACTGTAACTAGTATTAACCCTAAGTACTGTAACTAGTACTAACCCTAAGTACTGTAACTAGTACTAACCCTAAGTACTGTAACTAGTACTAACCCTAAGTACTGTAACTAGTACTAACCCTAAGTACTGTAACTAGTACTAACCCTAAGTACTGTAACTAGTACTAACCCTAAGTACTGTACCTAGTACTAACCCTAAGTACTGTAACTAGTACTAACCTTAAGTACTGTAACTAGTACTAACCTTAAGTACTGTAACTAGTACTAACCCCAAGTACTGTAACTAGTACTAACCTTAAGTACTGTAGCTAGTACTAACCTTAAGTACTGTAACTAGTACTAACCCTAAGTACTGTAACTAGTACTAACCCTAAGTACTGTAGCTAGTACTAACCTTAAGTACTGTAACTAGTACTAACCCTAAGTACTGTAGCTAGTACTAACCTTAAGTACTGTAACTAGTACTAACCCTAAGTACTGTAACTAGTACTAACCCTAAGTACTGTAGCTAGTACTAACCTTAAGTACTGTAACTAGTACTAACCCTAAGTACTGTAACTAGTACTAACCCTAAGTACTGTAACTAGTACTAACCCTAAGTACTGTAACTAGTACTAACCCTAAGTACTGTAGCTAGTACTAACCTTAAGTACTGTAACTAGTACTAACCCTAAGTACTGTAACTAGTACTAACCCTAAGTACTGTAACTAGTACTAACCCTAAGTACTGTAACTAGTACTAACCCTAAGTACTGTAACTAGTACTAACCCTAAGTACTGTAACTAGTACTAACCCTAAGTACTGTACCTAGTACTAACCCTAAGTACTGTAACTAGTACTAACCTTAAGTACTGTAACTAGTACTAACCTTAAGTACTGTAACTAGTACTAACCCCAAGTACTGTAACTAGTACTAACCTTAAGTACTGTAGCTAGTACTAACCTTAAGTACTGTAACTAGTACTAACCCTAAGTACTGTAACTAGTACTTACCCTAAGTACTGTAGCTAGTACTAACCTTAAGTACTGTAACTAGTACTAACCCTAAGTACTGTAACTAGTACTAACCCTAAGTACTGTAGCTAGTACTAACCTTAAGTACTGTAACTAGTACTAACCCTAAGTACTGTAACTAGTACTAACCCTAAGTACTGTAACTAGTACTAACCCTAAGTACTGTAACTAGTACTAACCCTAAGTACTGTAACTAGTACTAACCCTAAGTACTGTAACTAGTACTAACCCTAAGTACTGTAACTAGTACTAACCCTAAGTACTGTAACTAGTACTAACCCTAAGTACTGTACCTAGTACTAACCCTAAGTACTGTAACTTGTACTAACCTTAAGTACTGTAACTAGTACTAACCTTAAGTACTGTAACTAGTACTAACCCCAAGTACTGTAACTAGTACTAACCTTAAGTACTGTAGCTAGTACTAACCTTAAGTACTGTAACTAGTACTAACCCTAAGTACTGTAACTAGTACTAACCCTAAGTACTGTAGCTAGTACTAACCTTAAGTACTGTAACTAGTACTAACCCTAAGTACTGTAGCTAGTACTAACCTTAAGTACTGTAACTAGTACTAACCCTAAGTACTGTAACTAGTACTAACCCTAAGTACTGTAGCTAGTACTAACCTTAAGTACTGTAACTAGTACTAACCCTAAGTACTGTAACTAGTACTAACCCTAAGTACTGTAACTAGTACTAACCCTAAGTACTGTAACTAGTACTAACCCTA
>NW_028157629.1:62500-67500 GCF_964263955.1 Coregonus lavaretus
ACGTGTATTCTGACAAGCAGTCAACTCACAACAGTTCTTAATGCAATCTCAGGAAACACGTTTTGAAAGCAGTTTGAAACCCTAACCCTTTGTTAAAAAAAGATCCCAGCTTTCCATTGTTACCACGTTTATTTCTCTACTCCAATAATTGAGGGCGTGGCATCGTTTTAAAAACGCCGTTTTTTGGTTTAGGTGGAGCTGCGCAACAGAGCTCTTAAAGGGGCAATGGCGTCTTAAAAGGGCAATGACATACTTTATCAAATACAAACCAAAATAAACATGTTTTTTCTCCCTGTGTGAATAATAATAAATAACAATAATGTTTTAAAATAATAATAATTCATATTAATAAAAATCAGGATGTTGTGTCCAATGAGTAAATGCAGATGGATAAACCCCATGCTTCAGCCTGTGTATTTAATGCTGTGTCAGTCGGGCTACAGGTGATCATGCTTACAGCTAACGGCACATCTGATAATATAGACAATGCATAGGCTATATGAATGGTCCAATATCTTAAAATCATTTTAACATAATTTTTACCAATATGTTACTTTTCATTTCTGGACATGGAAATTATATTTTAGATGGTGCCAGAATCATTTTATATTAATTAATTCTGGAGTAAAATGTCCTTTTAAAAAGTCACCAGAACTGAGCTCCTCAGTCCTTCTACACAAAAATTATCCCGGGGGAGGACACCCCCCGACCCCCTCAGCAAGGGGACTGGAATTGGTCAAACTCGCAGTTTAATACATGTACAAAATGATCTTCTTTCCCTGAAATCACGCTGATCATGACAATCTTACATGAAAGGGGAGGTTAACTAGGATCCAGACCTCCTGGTTAACTAGGCTCCAGACTTATACATAGCTAGACATTACTTCCTGGTTGACCTGAAAGGGGAGGTTAACTAGGATCCGGACTTATACATAGCTAGACATGACTTCCTGGTTGACCTGAAAGGGGAGGTTAACTAGGCTCCAGACTTATACATAGCTAGACATGACTTCCTGGTTAACTAGGCTCCAGACTTATACATAGCTAGACATGACTTCCTGGTTAACCTGAAAGGGGAGGTTAACTAGGCTCCAGACTTATACATAGCTAGACATGACTTCCTGGTTAACTAGGCTCCAGACTTATACATAGCTAGACATGACTTCCTGGTTAACTAGGATCCAGACTTATACATAGCTAGACATGACTTCCTGGTTAACTAGGCTCCAGACTTATACATAGCTAGACATGACTTCCTGGTTAACTAGGCTCCGGACTTATACATAGCTAGAGATGACCTCCTGGTTGACCTGAAAGGGGAGGTTAACTAGGCTCCAGACTTATACATAGCTAGACATGACTTCCTGGTTAACTAGGATCCAGACTTATACATAGCTAGACATGACTTCCTGGTTAACTAGGCTCCAGACTTATACATAGCTAGACATGACTTCCTGGTTAACTAGGCTCCAGACTTATACATAGCTAGACATGACTTCCTGGTTAACTAGGCTCCAGACTTATACATAGCTAGACATGACTTCCTGGTTAACTAGGCTCCAGACTTATACATAGCTAGACATGACTTCCTGGTTAACTAGGCTCCAGACTTATACATAGCTAGACATGACTTCCTGGTTAACTAGGCTCCAGACTTATACATAGCTAGACATGACTTCCTGGTTAACTAGGATCCAGACTTATACATAGCTAGACATGACTTCCTGGTTAACTAGGCTCCAGACTTATACATAGCTAGACATGACTTCCTGGTTAACTAGGCTCCAGACTTATACATAGCTAGACATGACCTCCTGGTTGACCTGACAGTCAGTGAGGTGACAGACAGTACCACCATCACTGCATATTCACAAACATTCTCTTGTCAGAGGAGGCTGGTTTGATGTTGATCACGGTGTTTTCTGATACCAAAATATGCCAGATAATGTTGGAAGGTGCTCATTTTGGAAGTGGGTTGAAAACCTAAAACCAATGCAAAGCAGCTAGTGAGGTGCTGCCCTGTTTCAGCTGTGATGGTCAGTCTAGCTGTATGGAGGAGAAGGTGCTGCCCTGTTTCAGCTGTGATGGTCAGTCTAGCTGTATGGAGGAGAAGGTGCTGCTCTGTTTCAGCTGTTATGGTCAGTCTAGCTGTATGAAGAAGGTACTGCTCTGTTTCAGCTGTTATGGTCAGTCTAGCTGTATGGAGAAGAAGGTGCTGCCCTGTTTCAGCTGTGATGGTCAGTCTAGCTGTATGGAGGAGAAGGTGCTGCTCTGTTTCAGCTGTTATGGTCAGTCTAGCTGTATGAAGAAGGTACTGCTCTGTTTCAGCTGTTATGGCCAGTCTAGCTGTATGGAGAAGGTACTGCTCTGTTTCAGCTGTTATGGTCAGTCTAGCTGTATGGAGAAGGTACTGCTCTGTTTCAGCTGTTATGGTCAGTCTATCTGTATGGAGGAGAAGGTGCTGCTCTGTTTCAGCTGTTATGGTCAGTCTAGCTGTATGGAGAAGGTACTGCTCTGTTTCAGCTGTTATGGTCAGTCTAGCTGTATGGAGGAGAAGGTACTGCTCTGTTTCAGCTGTTATGGTCAGTCTAGCTGTATGGAGAAGGTACTGCTCTGTTTCAGCTGTTATGGTCAGTCTAGCTGTATGGAGAAGAAGATACTGCTCTGTTTCAGCTGTTATGGTCAGTCTAGCTGTATGGAGGAGAAGGTACTGCTCTGTTTCAGCTGTTATGGGCAGTCTAGCTGTATGAAGAAGGTACTGCTCTGTTTCAGCTGTTATGGGCAGTCTAGCTGTATGGAGAAGATACTGCTCTGTTTCAGCTGTTATGGTCAGTCTAGCTGTATGGAGGAGAAGGTACTGCTCTTTTTCAGCTGTTATGGTCAGTCTAGCTGTATGGAGAAGGTACTGCTCTGTTTCAGCTGTTATGGTCAGTCTAGCTGTATGGAGGAGAAGGTACTGCTCTGTTTCAGCTGTTATGGTCAGTCTAGCTGTATGGAGAAGGTACTGCTCTGTTTCAGCTGTTATGGTCAGTCTAGCTGTATGGAGAAGGTACTGCTCTGTTTCAGCTGTTATGGCCAGTCTAGCTGTATGGAGAAGGTACTGCTCTGTTTCAGCTGTTATGGTCAGTCTAGCTGTATGGAGAAGGTACTGCTCTGTTTCAGCTGTTATGGTCAGTCTAGCTGTATGGAGGAGAAGGTACTGCTCTGTTTCAGCTGTTATGGTCAGTCTAGCTGTATGGAGGAGAAGGTACTGCTCTGTTTCAGCTGTTATGGTCAGTCTAGCTGTATGGAGGAAAAGGTACTGCTCTGTTTCAGCTGTTATGGTCAGTCTAGCTGTATGGAGAAGGTACTGCTCTGTTTCAGCTGTTATGGTCAGTCTAGCTGTATGGAGAAGGTACTGCTCTGTTTCAGCTGTTATGGTCAGTCTAGCTGTATGGAGAAGGTGCTGCTCTGTTTCAGCTGTTATGGTCAGTCTAGCTGTATGGAGAAGAAGGTACTGGTCTGTTTCAGCTGTTATGGTCAGTCTAGCTGTATGGAGAAGGTACTGCTCTGTTTCAGCTGTTATGGTCAGTCTAGCTGTATGGAGAAGATACTGCTCTGTTTCAGCTGTTATGGTCAGTCTAGCTGTATGGAGAAGGTACTGCTCTGTTTCAGCTGTTATGGTCAGTCTAGCTGTATGGAGAAGGTACTGCTCTGTTTCAGCTGTTATGGTCAGTCTAGCTGTATGGAGGAGAAGGTACTGCTCTGTTTCAGCTGTTATGGCCAGTCTAGCTGTATGGAGAAGGTACTGCTCTGTTTCAGCTGTTATGGTCAGTCTAGCTGTATGGAGGAGAAGGTGCTGCTCTGTTTCAGCTGTTATGGTCAGTCTAGCTGTATGGAGGAGAAGGTACTGCTCTGTTTCAGCTGTTATGGCCAGTCTAGCTGTATGGAGAAGGTACTGCTCTGTTTCAGCTGTTATGGTCAGTCTAGCTGTATGGAGGAGAAGGTGCTGCTCTGTTTCAGCTGTTATGGCCAGTCTAGCTGTATGGAGAAGAAGATACTGCTCTGTTTCAGCTGTTATGGCCAGTCTAGCTGTATGGAGATGAAGGTACTGCTCTGTTTCAGCTGTTATGGTCAGTCTAGCTGTATGGAGGAGAAGATACTGCTCTGTTTCAGCTGTTATGGTCAGTCTAGCTGTATGGAGAAGGTACTGCTCTGTTTCAGCTGTTATGGTCAGTCTAGCTGTATGGAGAAGGTACTACTCTGTTTCAGCTGTTATGGTCAGTCTAGCTGTATGGAGAAGAAGGTGCTGCTCTGTTTCAGCTGTTATGGTCAGTCTAGCTGTATGGAGAAGGTACTGCTCTGTTTCAGCTGTTATGGTCAGTCTAGCTGTATGGAGAAGAAGGTGCTGCTCTGTTTCAGCTGTTATGGCCAGTCTAGCTGTATAGAGAAGAAGGTACTGCTCTGTTTCAGCTGTTATGGTCAGTCTAGCTGTATGGAGAAGGTACTGCTCTGTTTCAGCTGTTATGGTCAGTCTAGCTGTATGGAGAAGGTACTGCTCTGTTTCAGCTGTTATGGCCAGTCTAGCTGTATGGAGAAGAAGGTACTGGTCTGTTTCAGCTGTTATGGTCAGTCTAGCTGTATGGAGGAGAAGGTACTGCTCTGTTTCAGCTGTTATGGTCAGTCTAGCTGTATGGAGGAGAAGGTACTGCTCTGTTTCAGCTGTTATGGTCAGTCTAGCTGTATGGAGAAGGTACTGCTCTGTTTCAGCTGTTATGGTCAGTCTAGCTGTATGGAGAAGGTACTGCTCTGTTTCAGCTGTTATGGTCAGTCTAGCTGTATGGAAAAGATACTGCTCTGTTTCAGCTGTTATGGTCAGTCTAGCTGTATAGAGAAGGTACTGCTCTGTTTCAGCTGTTATGGTCAGTCTAGCTGTATGGAGAAGGTACTGCTCTGTTTCAGCTGTTATGGTCAGTCTAGCTGTATGGAGGAGAAGGTACTGCTCTGTTTCAGCTGTTATG
>NW_028157629.1:72500-82079 GCF_964263955.1 Coregonus lavaretus
AATGTTTCCACTAGCTAGCTTTAAAACGTCTCCACTAGCTAGCTTTAAAATGTATCCACTAGCTAGCTTTAAAATGTCTCCACTAGCTACCTTTAAAATGTCTCCACTAGCTACCTTTAAAATGTCTCCACTCGCTAGCTTTAAAATGTCTCCACTCGCTAGCTTTAAAATGACTCCACTAGCTAGCTTTAAAATGTATCCACTAGCTAGCTTTAAAACGTCTCCTCTAGCTAGCTTTAAAATGTCTCCACTAGCTAGCTTTAAAATGTCTTCACTCGCTAGCTTTAAAATGTCTTCACTCGCTAGCTTTAAAATGTCTCCACTAGCTAGCTTTAAAATGTCTCCACTCTCTAGCTTTAAAATGTCTCCACTCGCTAGCTTTAAAATGTCTCCACTCGCTAGCTTTAAAATGTCTCCACTAGCTAGCTTTAAAACGTCTCCTCTAGCTAGCTTTAAAATGTCTCCACTAGCTAGCTTTAAAATGTCTTCACTCGCTAGCTTTAAAATGTCTGCACTAGATAGCTTTAAAATGTCTCCACTAGCTAGCTTAAAAATATCTCCACTAGCTAGCTTTAAAATCTATCCACTAGCTACCTTTAATATGTCTCCATTCGCTAGCTTTAAAATGTCTCCACTCGCTAGCTTTAAAATGACTCCACTAGCTAGCTTTAAAATGACTCCACTAGCTAGCTTTAAACTGTCTCCACTAGCTAGCTTTAAAATGTCTCCACTCGCTAGCTTTAAAATGACTCCACTAGCTAGCTTTAAAATGTCTCCACTAGCTAGCTTTAAAACGTCTCCTATAGCTAGCTTTAAAATGTCTCCACTAGCTAGCTTTAAAATGTCTCCACTAGCTACCTTTAAAATGACTCCACTAGCTAGCTTTAAAATGTCTCCACTAGCTAGCTAGCTAGCTTTAAAAGTCTCCACTAGCTAGCTTTAAAACGTCTCCACTAGCTAGCTTTAAAATGTCTCCACTAGCTAGCTAGCTAGCTCTAAACATCTCCACTAGCTAGCTTTAAATTTTCTCCACTAGCTAGCTTTAAAATGTCTCCACTAGCTAGCTTTAAAATGTCTCCACTAGCTATCTTTATAATGTTTCCACTAGCTAGCTTTAAAACGTCTCCACTAGCTAGCTTTAAAATGTATCCACTAGCTAGCTTTAAAATGTCTCCACTAGCTACCTTTAAAATTTCTCCACTCGCTAGCTTTAAAATGTCTCCACTCGCTAGCTTTAAAATGACTCCACTAGCTAGCTTTAAAATGTATCCACTAGCTAGCTTTAAAACGTCTCCTCTAGCTAGCTTTAAAATGTCTCCACTAGCTAGCTTTAAAATGTCTTCACTCGCTATCTTTATAATGTTTCCACTAGCTAGCTTTAAAACGTCTCCACTAGCTAGCTTTAAAATGTATCCACTAGCTAGCTTTAAAATGTCTCCACTAGCTAGCTTTAAAATGTCTCCACTAGCTACCTTTAAAATGTCTCCACTCGCTAGCTTTAAAATGTCTCCACTCGCTAGCTTTAAAATGACTCCACTAGCTAGCTTTAAAATGTATCCACTAGCTAGCTTTAAAACTTCTCCTCTAGCTAGCTTTAAAATGTCTCCACTAGCTAGCTTTAAAATGTCTTCACTCGCTAGCTTTAAAACGTCTCCTCTAGCTAGCTTTAAAATGTCTCCACTAGCTAGCTTTAAAATGTCTTCACTCGCTACCTTTAAAATGACTGCACTAGATAGCTTTAAAATGTCTCCACTAGCTAGCTTAAAAATATCTCCACTAGCTAGCTTTAAAATCTATCCACTAGCTACCTTTAATATGTCTCCATTCGCTAGCTTTAAAATGTCTCCACTAGCTAGCTTTAAAATGTCTCCTCTAGCTAGCTTTAAAATGTCTACACTAGCTAGCTTTAAAATGTCTCCACTAGCTACCTTTAAAATGCTCCACTCGCTTGCTTTAAAATGTCTCCACTCGCTAGCTTTAAAATGACTCCACTAGCTAGCTTTAAAATGTCTCCACTAGCTAGCTTTAAAATATCTCCACTAGCTAGCTTTAAAATGTATCCACTAGCTAGCTTTAAAATGTCTCCACTCGCTAGCTTTAAAATGTCTCCACTCGCTAGCTTTAAAATGACTCCACTAGCTAGCTTTAAAATTACTCCACTAGCTAGCTTTAAACTGTCTCCACTAGCTAGCTTTAAAATGTCTCCTCTAGATAGCTTTAAAATGTCTCCACTAGCTAGCTTTAAAATGCCTCCACTAGCTAGCTTTAAAATGTCTCCACTAGCTACCTTTACAATGCCTCCTCTAGCTAGCTTGAAAATGTCTCCACTAGCCACCTTTAAAATGTCTCCACTAGCTACCTTTAAAATGTATCCACTAGCTAGCTTTAAAATGTATCCACTAGCTAGCTTTAAAATGTCTCCACTAGCTAGCTAGCTAGCTTTAAACGTCTCCACTAGCTAGCTTTAAAACGTCTCCACTAGCTAGCTTTAAAATGTCTCCACTAGCTAGCTAGCTAGCTCTAAACATCTCCTCTAGCTAGCTTAAAATGTTCTCCACTAGCTAGCTTTAAAATGTTCTCCACTAACTAGCTTTAAAATGTATCCACTAGTTAGCTTTAAAATGTCTCCACTAGCTAGCTTTAAAATGTCTCCACTAGCTAGCTAGCTAGCTCTAAACATCTCCACTAGCTAGCTTAAAATGTTCTCCACTAGCTAGCTTTAAAATGTTCTCCACTAACTAGCTTTAAAATGTATCCACTAGTTAGCTTTAAAATGTCTCCACTAGCTAGCTTTAAAATGTCTCCACTAGCTAGATTTTGGTGGTAAGAACATTTCAGGTCAGTCATGTTTATTCATTTTTATTATTTTTTTAAACTTTATTTTAGCAGGGAGTCACCATTGAGACCAGTGTCTCTTTTTCAAGGGAGACGTGCATATACAATTTCATAGAACTAAAAAATCTAATATAGCACGACACATTGCACAAACAAACATAAATATACACAAACCACAATCAACTATGAAAAATACAGGTAGGTTGTAGAGAATCGAAGGACCGTGAATGTAATGAGAAATCTTAGGTGCTGGCTTAACGCCAGTAGCAACCACTACAGAATATCCGGTCAGAACAAGGATGAGGCGGATGTCCAGGTTAAAGGGAGTTTAATGGAAGAAGATGTCCAGGTTAAGGGGAGTTTAATGGAAGAAGATGTCCAGGTTAAAGGGAGTTTAATGGAAGAAGATGTCCAGGTTAAGGGGAGTTTAATGGAAGAAGATGTCCAGGTTAAGGGGAGTTTAATGGAAGAAGATGTCCAGGTTAAAGGGGAGTTTAATGGAAGAAGATGTCCAGGTTAAGGGGAGTTTAATGGAAGAAGATGTTTCTTAACAAGCACAACACACACGCAAGGTATTTGTATGCAGAGAGTCTTTCGATTTATAGAACTATCCGATGAGTAAACATGTCATCCACCTGAGACAATCTTACGAGAACTTGAAAACAACATGTATTTAGTTTTGCCCGTATTAAGTACCAGTTTTAAATCATTAAGGGCTTCCTGCACAACTGCAAAATGGGACTGTAGCCTTGTCACATGCCAGGTCAGCAGTCGGGGCAACTACGAACATAATAGTATCATCCGAATATAATGTAGATGAAATTACAACTTTCAACAGATTGACCAATTAGCATTTATATAAATAGTGAAAAGGACAGGTCCTAGACCCCTGTGGGAACACCTTTAGCATTTATATAAATAGTGAAAAGACCAGGTCCCAGACCTCTGTGGGAACACCTTTAGCATTTATATAAATAGTGAAAAGGACAGGTCCTAGACCCATGTGGGAACACCTTTAGCATTTATATAAACAGTGAAAAGGACAGGTCCTAGACCCCTGTGGGAACACCTTTAGCATTTATATAAATAGTGAAAAGGACAGGTCCTAGACCCCTGTGGGAACACCTTTAGCATTTATATAAACAGTGAAAAGACCAGGTCCTAGACCCCTGTGGGAACACCTTTAGCATTTATATAAATAGTGAAAAGGACAGGTCCTAGACCCCTGTGGGAACACCTTTAGCATTTATATAAATAGTGAAAAGACCAGGTCCTAGACCCCTGTGGGAACACCTTTAGCATTTATATAAATAGTGAAAAGGACAGGTCCTAGACCTCTGTGGGAACACCTTTAGCATTTATATAAACAGTGAAAAGACCAGGTCCTAGACCCCTGTGGGAACACCTTTAGCATTTATATAAATAGTGAAAAGGACAGGCCCTAGACCCCTGTGGGAACACCTTTAGCATTTATATAAACAGTGAAAAGGACAGGTCCTAGACCTCTGTGGGAACACCTTTAGCATTTATATAAACAGTGAAAAGGACAGGTCCTAGACCCCTGTGGGAACACCTTTAGCATTTATATAAACAGTGAAAAGACCAGGTCCTAGACCCCTGTGGGAACACCTTTAGCATTTATATAAATAGTGAAAAGACCAGGTCCTAGACCCCTGTGGGAACACCTTTAGCATTTATATAAATAGTGAAAAGACCAGGTCCTAGACCCCTGTGGGAACACCTTTAGCATTTATATAAATAGTGAAAGACCAGGTCCTAGACCTCTGTGGGAACACCTTTAGCATTTATATAAACAGTGAAAAGGACAGGTCCTAGACCCCTGTGGGAACACCTTTAGCATTTATATAAACAGTGAAAAGACCAGGTCCTAGACCCCTGTGGGAACACCTTTAGCATTTATATAAATAGTGAAAAGGACAGGTCCTAGACCCCTGTGGGAACACCTTTAGCATTTATATAAACAGTGAAAAGGACAGGTCCTAGACCCCTGTGGGAACACCTTTAGCATTTATATAAATAGTGAAAAGACCAGGTCCTAGACCCCTGTGGGAACACCTTTAGCATTTATATAAATAGTGAAAAGGACAGGTCCTAGACCTCTGTGGGAACACCTTTAGCATTTATATAAACAGTGAAAAGGACAGGTCCTAGACCTCTGTGGGAACAGCTTTAGCATTTATATAAACAGTGAAAAGACCAGGTCCTAGACCCCTGCGGGAACACCTTTAGCATTTATATAAACAGTGAAAAGACCAGGTCCTAGACCCATGTGGGAACACCTTTAGCATTTATATAAACAGTGAAAAGGACAGGTCCTAGACCTCTGTGGGAACACCTTTAGCATTTATATAAACAGTGAAAAGGACAGGTCCTAGACCCCTGTGGGAACACCTTTAGCATTTATATAAATAGTGAAAAGACCAGGTCCTAGACCCCTGTGGGAACACCTTTAGCATTTATATAAATAGTGAAAAGGACAGGTCCTAGACCTCTGTGGGAACACCTTTAGCATTTATATAAACAGTGAAAAGGACAGGTCCTAGACCTCTGTGGGAACACCTTTAGCATTTATATAAACAGTGAAAAGACCAGGTCCTAGACCCCTGCGGGAACACCTTTAGCATTTATATAAACAGTGAAAAGACCAGGTCCTAGACCCCTGTGGGAACACCTTTAGCATTTATATAAATAGTGAAAAGGACAGGTCCTAGACCTCTGTGGGAACACCTTTAGCATTTATATAAACAGTGAAAAGGACAGGTCCTAGACCTCTGTGGGAACACCTTTAGCATTTATATAAACAGTGAAAAGGACAGGTCCTAGACCCATGTGGGAACACCTTTAGCATTTATATAAACAGTGAAAAGGACAGGTCCTAGACCTCTGTGGGAACACCTTTAGCATTTATATAAACAGTGAAAAGGACAGGTCCTAGACCTCTGTGGGAACACCTTTAGCATTTATATAAACAGTGAAAAGACCAGGTCCTAGACCCCTGTGGGAACACCTTTAGCATTTATATAAACAGTGAAAAGGACAGGTCCTAGACCTCTGTGGGAACACCTTTAGCATTTATATAAACAGTGAAAAGACCAGGTCCTAGACCTCTGTGGGAACACCTTTAGCATTTATATAAATAGTGAAAAGACCAGGTCCTAGACCTCTGTGGGAACACCTTTAGCATTTATATAAACAGTGAAAAGGACAGGTCCTAGACCCCTGTGGGAACACCTTTAGCATTTATATAAACAGTGAAAAGACCAGGTCCTAGACCCCTGTGGGAACACCTTTAGCATTTATATAAATAGTGAAAAGGACAGGTCCTAGACCCCTGTGGGAACACCTTTAGCATTTATATAAATAGTGAAAAGGACAGGTCCTAGACCTCTGTGGGAACACCTTTAGCATTTATATAAACAGTGAAAAGGACAGGTCCTAGACCTCTGTGGGAACACCTTTAGCATTTATATAAACAGTGAAAAGACCAGGTCCTAGACCCCTGCGGGAACACCTTTAGCATTTATATAAACAGTGAAAAGACCAGGTCCTAGACCCCTGTGGGAACACCTTTAGCATTTATATAAATAGTGAAAAGGACAGGTCCTAGACCTCTGTGGGAACACCTTTAGCATTTATATAAACAGTGAAAAGGACAGGTCCTAGACCTCTGTGGGAACACCTTTAGCATTTATATAAACAGTGAAAAGGACAGGTCCTAGACCCATGTGGGAACACCTTTAGCATTTATATAAACAGTGAAAAGACCAGGTCCTAGACCCCTGTGGGAACACCTTTAGCATTTATATAAACAGTGAAAAGGACAGGTCCTAGACCTCTGTGGGAACACCTTTAGCATTTATATAAACAGTGAAAAGACCAGGTCCTAGACCCCTGTGGGAACACCTTTAGCATTTATATAAACAGTGAAAAGGACAGGTCCTAGACCTCTGTGGGAACACCTTTAGCATTTATATAAACAGTGAAAAGACCAGGTCCTAGACCTCTGTGGGAACACCTTTAGCATTTATATAAATAGTGAAAAGACCAGGTCCTAGACCTCTGTGGGAACACCTTTAGCATTTATATAAATAGTGAAAAGACCAGGTCCTAGACCTCTGTGGGAACACCTTTAGCATTTATATAAATAGTGAAAAGACCAGGTCCTAGACCTCTGTGGGAACACCTTTAGCATTTATATAAACAGTGAAAAGACCAGGTCCTAGACCTCTGTGGGAACACCTTTAGCATTTATATAAATAGTGAAAAGACCAGGTCCTAGACCCCTGTGGGAACACCTTTAGCATTTATATAAATAGTGAAAAGACCAGGTCCTAGACCCCTGTGGGAACACCTTTAGCATTTATATAAATAGTGAAAAGACCAGGTCCTAGACCCCTGTGGGAACACCTTTAGCATTTATATAAACAGTGAAAAGGACAGGTCCTAGACCCCTGTGGGAACACCTTTAGCATTTATATAAATAGTGAAAAGACCAGGTCCTAGACCCCTGTGGGAACACCTTTAGCATTTATATAAACAGTGAAAAGGACAGGTCCTAGACCCCTGTGGGAACACCTTTAGCATTTATATAAACAGTGAAAAGGACAGGTCCTAGACCCCTGTGGGAACACCTTTAGCATTTATATAAACAGTGAAAAGGACAGGTCCTAGACCCCTGTGGGAACACCTTTAGCATTTATATAAACAGTGAAAAGGACAGGTCCTAGACCCCTGTGGGAACACCTTTAGCATTTATATAAATAGTGAAAAGACCAGGTCCTAGACCCCTGTGGGAACACCTTTAGCATTTATATAAACAGTGAAAAGGACAGGTCCTAGACCCCTGTGGGAACACCTTTAGCATTTATATAAATAGTGAAAAGACCAGGTCCTAGACCTCTGTGGGAACACCTTTAGCATTTATATAAACAGTGAAAAGACCAGGTCCTAGACCTCTGTGGGAACACCTTTAGCATTTATATAAACAGTGAAAAGGACAGGTCCTAGACCTCTGTGGGAACACCTTTAGCATTTATATAAACAGTGAAAAGACCAGGTCCTAGACCCATGTGGGAACACCTTTAGCATTTATATAAACAGTGAAAAGGACAGGTCCTAGACCCATGTGGGAACACCTTTAGCATTTATATAAACAGTGAAAAGGACAGGTCCTAGACCTCTGTGGGAACACCTTTAGCATTTATATAAACAGTGAAAAGACCAGGTCCTAGACCTCTGTGGGAACACCTTTAGCATTTATATAAACAGTGAAAAGACCAGGTCCTAGACCCCTGTGGGAACACCTTTAGCATTTATATAAATAGTGAAAAGGACAGGTCCTAGACCTCTGTGGGAACACCTTTAGCATTTATATAAATAGTGAAAAGGACAGGTCCTAGACCTCTGTGGGAACACCTTTAGCATTTATATAAATAGTGAAAAGGACAGGTCCTAGACCTCTGTGGGAACACCTTTAGCATTTATATAAATAGTGAAAAGGACAGGTCCTAGACCCCTGTGGGAACACCTTTAGCATTTATATAAATAGTGAAAAGACCAGGTCCTAGACCTCTGTGGGAACACCTTTAGCATTTATATAAACAGTGAAAAGACCAGGTCCTAGACCCCTGTGGGAACACCTTTAGCATTTATATAAACAGTGAAAAGGACAGGTCCTAGACCCATGTGGGAACACCTTTAGCATTTATATAAACAGTGAAAAGACCAGGTCCTAGACCTCTGTGGGAACACCTTTAGCATTTATATAAACAGTGAAAAGGACAGGTCCTAGACCTCTGTGGGAACACCTTTAGCATTTATATAAACAGTGAAAAGACCAGGTCCTAGACCTCTGTGGGAACACCTTTAGCATTTATATAAACAGTGAAAAGACCAGGTCCTAGACCCCTGTGGGAACACCTTTAGCATTTATATAAATAGTGAAAAGACCAGGTCCTTGACCCCTGTGGGAACACCTTTAGCATTTATATAAACAGTGAAAAGACCAGGTCCTTGACCCCTGTGGGAACACCTTTAGCATTTATATAAATAGTGAAAAGGACAGGTCCTAGACCTCTGTGGGAACACCTTTAGCATTTATATAAACAGTGAAAAGACCAGGTCCTAGACCCCTGTGGGAACACCTTTAGCATTTATATAAACAGTGAAAAGACCAGGTCCTAGACCCCTGTGGGAACACCTTTAGCATTTATATAAACAGTGAAAAGACCAGGTCCTAGACCCCTGTGGGAACACCTTTACGGACTTCATTAAATTCAGACTTAACCCCATCAATCACGACGGGACCCGAGTTCTGCCGCTAAGATAATCACGAAACCAAGAGCAGGCGTCAAAGAGCCCAGGCCAATCCAGGACAACTTGTTAAGTAAAATAGCAACGATCAACAGCACTAAACGCTTATTGACCAAGGATTGGATAACCTTAGCTAGACGTGGAAGCCTGGAGATGAGACGATCATTATCAAGATCACTAATGTCCCTTGTGGAGTGGCAGCACACAAGCTGTTTTACCATACTTTTTTGGAATATTTCCTGATCTACATATAGTGGGGCAGCTCCAGTTGGTCAGCCCCTGTGGATTTCTTTGTATCTATACCAAGTAAGGCATCAAGGACGTTTTTTTTTCGGTGAATTGCCGAAATGCAAAAAAACTTTACTACAATTTTCCAGGTCAATCTGCAAAATTTTCAGAATCAGCGTTTAG
>NW_028157628.1:0-5000 GCF_964263955.1 Coregonus lavaretus
AGATAGATGATAGCTAGAGAGAGAGAGAGATCTAGATAGACAGTTAGGTATCTAGAGAGAGAGAGAAAGAGAGTTAGATATCTAGATAGAGAGCGAGAAATAGTTAGATATCTAGATAGACAGGTATCTAGAGAGATAGGTTTAGATATCTAGATATTATTTTAGCTTGATTCTGCAATGCAGCCATGTCATGTCTAACTCACTGACTACTGTAACAGTTCCCATGGTGATGATATAACGTATTCCTTCCTGTTCCTCCCCCAGGCGGAGACAGCGGCCAATAGGATCTGCAAGGTGTTGGCTGTGAACCAGGAGAATGAGCAGCTGATGGAGGACTACGAGAAGCTGGCTAGTGATGTGAGCCCTCTGTCCCTCCTCTGTCCTCCTCCCCTTAATGTCCCTGCACCACCCTCTCTCCCACCTCTCTGCCCCCTCTCCCTGCTTCCCTCACCACCTCCTCTCCTCTCCCTGCTCCCCTCACCACCTCCTCTCCTCTCCCTGCTCCCCCCACCTCCTCCTCCTCCTTCTCCCAGTCCAGAGGCTTGTTGCTATGACAGTGTAGAGACCGTAGAGACTCAGACCTCACCAGGTCACACCACACAGGTGACACGATGTTCAGGGTGACAACCAAGTATCAGATATATACAACAATATGTTTAGGATGTCCACCAAGTATCAGAAATATACAACAATATGTTTAGGATGACAACCAAATATAATAAATATACAATATGTTTAGAATGATAACCAAGTATCAGATATATACAACAATATGTTTAGGAGGACAACCAAGTATCAGAAATATACAATATGTTTAGGAGGACAACCAAGTATCAGAAATATACAATATGTTTAGGAGGACAACCAAGTATCAGAAATATGATAAGTGTAAAGGCACAAAATGAGTAGCCTGGGTACCAGATCTGTTTGTGCCATCATGCCACTCCTTGAAACTCCTTGTCATGTTTAGCATGATAAGGAGTGGGTGGAATGATACCACAAACAGATCTGGGTCCAGGCTAACAAATGAGAACAGCAGGTAGAATTGTGCTCAATTAATTAGCTTCCTACTTTCTGACTGTGCTAAATACATTAGTTATTCACTATTAGTAACAACATTCTCTCTCTCTCTCTCTCTTTCTCTCTGTCTTTCTTTCTTTCTTTCTCTCTGTCTGTCTTTCTCTCTCTTTCACTCTCTCTCTGTCTCTTTCACTCTCTCTCTCTCTCTCTCTCTCTCTCTCTCTCTCTCTCTCTCTCGCTCTCTTGCGCTCTCTCTCTCCATTCCCTTTCTCATTGTTTTAACCTCACCTTTACCACTCCTTGTTTGCCCTTGCTGCCCCATTATACCTGCACTGTCTGTCCCCTCTCCCTAAATCATAGCTCTTGGAGTGGATCCGTCGCACCATCCCCTGGCTGGAGAACCGTGCCCCAGAGAACACCATGCAGGCTATGCAGCAGAAGCTGGAGGACTTCAGGGACTATCGCCGCCAACACAAACCCCCCAAGGTTTGATTCCCGCTGGGGGCCAACGCCCACTTGGATTGTTATAATCGTGTCACTAATTCCTTATTCTGTATTTTGTGTTGTATGAAGGAGGGTTGACCTTTTAAAAGAGACAACGGTTTAATAATAATACGAAAAATGTATGCAAGTGTGACTGTTAAATGATGTGTGTTTTTACTATGATATTAAGGTCCAGGAGAAGTGCCAGCTGGAGATTAACTTCAACACCCTGCAGACCAAGCTGAGGCTGAGCAACAGGCCTGCCTTCATGCCTTCTGAGGGGAAGATGGTGTCAGTATGTAGCCTAGTTGGTATACTACATAGTGCACTAAACACATACCTCTCTTTCGCGCTCTCGCTGTGTCTCTCTCTCTCTCTCTCTCTCTCTCTCTCTCTCTCTCTCTACCACCCCTCTCTCTCTCTCGCTCTCTCACTCTCTCTCTTGCTGTCTCTCTCTCTCTCTCCCCCTCTCTCGCCCCCCCCTCCCTCTCTCTCTCTCTCTCTCTCTCTGTCTCTCTCTCTCTCTCTCGCTGTCTCTCTCTCTCCCCCTCTCTCTCTCCCCTCTCTCTCTCTCTCTCTCTCTCTCTCTCTCCTCCTCTCTCTCTCTCTCTCTCTTCTCTTCTCTCTCTCTCTCTCTCTCTCTCCTCTCTCTCTCTCTCTCTCTCTCTCTCTCTCCTCTCTCTCTCTCTCTCTCTCTCTCTCTCTAACTCTCTCTCCCTCTCTCCTCTCTCTCTCTCTCTCTCTCTCTCTCTCTCTCTCGCTGTCTCTCTCTCTCCCCTCTCTCTCTCTCTCTCTCTCTTCTCCTCCTCTCTCTCTCCCTCTCTCTCTCTCTCTCTCTCTAACTCTCTCTCCCTCCCTCTCTTTCTATCTCTTTCTCTCCCCCTCTCTTTCTCTCTCTCTGTCTTCACATGCTTACTCTGTCTACCACGCTGATGCTGATGCTGATGCTGGATCCTGTCTGTTTGGTTGTGTGTTACAGTGTCTCTGTTCAGTAGAAACTGTGAAAAGGAAAAACCTGCAACTCACTGAAATATTCTTTAAGTTTCTATGTTCTTTAGCAGCACAAGCCGAGGTCCAACTCTATTTCTGTGCAGGACGTCTCTAACGCGTGGGGCGGTCTGGAGGGGGCGGAGAAGGGTTATGAGGAGTGGCTCCTCAACGAAATACGTCGGCTTGAGAGACTCGACCACCTGGCCGAGAAGTTTCGGCAGAAAGCAGCCATCCACGAAGCCTGGACTGAAGGTACCAGAGCAAGGCTAAGCACTTCTATTTCCTTTTGACCATTTTAATTGAAAACAAACATTTATAAGTGACCTTAAGGGGCAATCCGCAGTTAAAACAATAACAAAACTCTTCCTCGCCACTGTTTCGGCCACTCGCCAATTCATATACATAGCTATGGATTTAAGGACTGATCATCCATGATATCAACATTTTAGTTTTAACCATGTTTTGAGAATATATATTGTTATATTTGTATTTTATTATGAATTTTTTTAGGGGGTAGATCAGCTTTAATATTGCAGATAGATTGTGGCTTCCATCAACGTAATTGTCCGCATCATTTCCAATCCCCCATATATTTTTTTGGGTAAATATATTTATATATACAGTACCAGTCAAAAGTTTGGACACACCTATTAATTCAAGGGTTTTTCAATATTTTTACTATGTTCTACATTGTAGAATAATAGTGAAGACATCGAAACTATTAAATAACATGTATGGAACATGTAGTAACCAAAAAAGTGTTAAACAAATCAAAATATATTTTATATTTGAGATTCTTCAAATAGCCACCCTTTGCCTCGATGACAGCTTTGCACACTCTTGGCATTCTCTCAACCAGCTTCATGAGGTAGTCACCTGGAATGCATTTCAATTAACAGGTGTGCCTTCTTAAAAGTTAAGTTGTGGAATTTCTTTCCTTCTTAATGCGTTTGAGCCAATCAGTTGTGTTGTGACAAAGTAGAGGTGGTATACAGAAGATAGCCCTATTTCTTAAAAGACCAAGTCCATATTATGGCAAGAACAGCTCAAATAAGCAAAGAGAAACAACAGTCCATTATTACGTTAAGACATGAAGGTCAGTCAATCCGGAACATTTCAAGAACTTTGAAAGTTTCTTCAAGTGCAGTCGCAAAAACCATCAAGCGCTATGATGAAACTGGCTCTCATGAGGACCGGCACAGGAATGGAAGACTCAGAGTTACCTCTGCTGCAGAGGATAAGTTCATTAGAGTTACCAGCCTCAGAATTGCAGCCCAAATAAATGCTTCACAGAGTTCAAATAACAGACACATCTCAACATCAACTGTTCAGAGGAGACTGTGTGAATCAGGCCTTCATGGTCGAATTGCAGCAAAGAAACCACTACTAAAGGACACCAATAAGAAGAAGAGACTTGCTTGGGCAAGAAACACGAGCAATGGACATTAGACTGGTGGAAATGTGTCCTTTGATCTGGAGTCCAAATTTGAGATTTTTGGTTCCAACCGCCATGTCTTTGTGAGACGCGGTGTGGTGTGAACGGATGATCTCTGCATGTGAATTTCCCACCGTAAAGCATAGAGGAGGAGGTGTTATGGTGTGGGGGGTGCTTTGCTGGTGACACTGACTGTGATTTATATAGAATTCAAGGCACACATAACCAGCATGGCTACCACAGCATTCTGCAGTAATACACCATCCCATCTGGATTGGTTTTAGTGGGACAATCATTTGGTTTTCAACAGGACAATGACCCCAACACACCTCCAGGCTGTGTAAGGGCTATTTTACCAAGAAGGAGAGTGATGGAGTGCTGCATCAGATGACCTGGCCTCCACAATCCCCCGATCTCAACCCAATTGAGATGGTTTGGGATGAGTCGGACCGCAGAGTGAAGGAAAAGCAGCCAACAAGTGCTCAGCATATGTGGGAACTCCTTCAAGACTGTTGGAAAAGCTTTCCAGGTGAAGCTGGTTGAGAGAATGCCAAGAGTGTGCAAAGCTGTCAAGGCAAAGGGTGGCTATTTGAAGAATCTCAAATATAAAATATATTTAGATTTGTTTAACACTTTTTTGGTTACTACATGAGTTTTGATGTCTTCACTATTATTCTACAGTGTAGAAAATAGTAAAAATAAAGAAAAACCCTTGAATGAGTAGGTGTGTCCAAACCTTTGACTGGTACTGTATATCAAAAATATATATATAATATATATATATAATATTTATATATATATAAAAAATCCTGTTTATCCTATTTTCCATAATTAACAAATAATATTCGTAATAATGTAGGCAGTTCATGCAAAGGATTGTTACCTCTAACCATCACAAAAATTACATTTTTGGCAAGCAATTATTATTTTAGCAAAAACTGGCAAAAATGGGGAGATTTGATAAACCATTGTCAATTCCTAAGTGATGGAGATCAGATCCACCCCCTTCCCCTGAAACACACACACGCTGGTCCCCCGTTGTAACCATTTTCCCAAGCATCTCTGTGCAGTC
>NW_028157628.1:10000-47500 GCF_964263955.1 Coregonus lavaretus
GGACTCAGAATAAAGGACTCTGAATGCTAGGGACCTGTGACTGGACTTGGACTCAGAATAAAGGACTCTGAATGCTAGGGACCTGTGACTGGACTTGCACTCAGAATAAAGGACTCTGAATGCTAGGGACTTGTGACTGGACTTGGACTCAGAATAAAGGACTCTGAATGCTAGGGACCTGTGACTGGACTTGGACTTGAGGTTTAGTGACTTGACTACAACACTGGTATCCTGGCTGTACAACCCACATCTCATATTACCAGACCCTGCCATCCGGCTGGAAGGACCACAATGAAAAAGTGTGCCACCTCATAGGGTCTCAGAGAGAGGTGCTGGTTTAGATAGGAGCGGTCAGCCTGGGGCCCGGGTTAGAGGTGAGATGATGACCGGTAGGAGACAGACGAGAGCAGTTTTGGTTCTTTGTTCTCATGCCTGTTTTTCACAAACCAATTCAAACAGTTTCTGTTCTCTAGTCTCAAGTCTCTCCAGTTGGGTTTTAACCCTCCCTCTCCTATGGATGTTTTCATACTCAGCAGAATGGTTTAACTCAAACATTCTCTCTATTCTACATTTGAGTCATTTTAGCAGACGCTCTTATCCAGAGAGACTTACAGTTAGTGAGTGCATACATTTTTCATACTGGTCCCCCCGTGGGAATCGAACCCACAACCCTGGCGTTGCAAGCGCCATGCTCTACCAACTGAGCTACACGGTTCTCCAGTTGGTTTTTGCTGTACCACCCTCCTCCTCCATGTTTCTCTGTCTGTAGGAGATTGGTCGTATCTCCATCGAGATGCACGGAACCCTGGAGGATCAGCTGACCCACCTCCGCCAATACGAGAAGAACATTGTCAACTACAAGCCAAAGATCGACCAATTGGAGGGAGACCACCAGCTGATCCAGGAAGCTCTGATCTTCGACAACAAGCACACCAACTACACCATGGAGGTAATAAAGTCAATTAGATTATATCTGTATTTATTATGGATCCCCATTAGTTCCTGCCAAGGCAGCAGCTACTCTTCCTGGGGTTTATTATGGATCCCCATTAGTTCCTGCCAAGGCAGCAGCTACTCTTCCTGGGGTTTATTATGGATCCCCATTAGTTCCTGCCAAGGCAGCAGCTACTCTTCCTGGGGTTTATTATGGATCCCCATTAGTTCCTGCCTAGGCAGCAGCTACTCTTCCTGGGGTTTATTATGGATCCCCATTAGTTCCTGCCAAGGCAGCAGCTACTCTTCCTGGGGTTTATTATGGATCCCCATTAGTTCCTGCCAAGGCAGCAGCTACTCTTCCTGGGGTTTATTATGGATCCCCATTAGTTCCTGCCAAGGCAGCAGCTACTCTTCCTGGGGTTTATTATGGATCCCCATTAGTTCCTGCCAAGGCAGCAGCTACTCTTCCTGGGGTTTATTATGGATCCCCATTAGTTCCTGCCAAGGCAGCAGCTACTCTTCCTGGGGTTTATTATGGATCCCCATTAGTTCCTGCCAAGGCAGCAGCTACTCTTCCTGGGGTTTATTATGGATCCCCATTAGTTCCTGCCAAGGCAGCAGCTACTCTTCCTGGGGTCCGGCAAAAGTAAGGCAGTTATACAATTTTAAAAACATTACAATACATTCATTACAGAATTCACAACACACTAAGTGTGTGCCCTCAGGCCCATACTCCACTACCACATATCTACAACACAACATCCATGTGTACGTGTGTGTATAGTGTATAGTGTGTATGCATGTGTCTATACCCTTGTGTGTGTCTCTTCACAGTCCCCGCTGTTCCATAAGGTGTATTTTTATCTGTTTTTTAAAATCTGATTCTACTGCTTGCATCAGTTACGTGATGTGGAATAGAGTTCCGTGTAGTCGTGGCTCTATGTAGTACTGTGTGTCTCCCATAGTCTGTTCTGGACTTGGGGACTGTGAAGAGACCTCTGGTGGCATGTCTTGTGGGGTATGCTTGGGTGTCTGAGCTGTGTGCCAGTCGTTTAAACAGACAGCTCGGTGCTTTCAACATGTCAATGCCTCTCACAAATATCCACCATACTGGGAACAATGTTTGCTTTGACATATCGAGATCGGGTACAATTCTTATTGACAACTAGAGAACCTTCAGAATACGTTTTTGAATGTGTGACCTTACGATGACAATATTGGGTCTTACCCCCCCCCCCCCCCCTGCAGCATATCCGTGTGGGCTGGGAGCAGCTCCTGACCACCATCGCCAGAACCATCAATGAGATCGAGAACCAGATTCTGACGAGGGACGCCAAGGGCATCAGCCAGGACCAGATGAACGAGTTCAGAGCCTCCTTCAACCACTTCGACAGGGTCAGTTTCACAGAGAATGCAGGGAGGAAGAGGTTTTTCAGTACACTCATTGTCTACCTACTAAATAGTAGGGATCGGAATATTGTTATAAACAATGCGTTTTCCACATATGTAGGCCACATCAGCAAAGCCAGGAGGTTGAGGTAAGAGAGGATAGTTTGTTGTGGGTCATTGGACCATGTTAATCCTCTCATATAGTGGGACTAACAAACTAGGGGACTTATGAAGGGTTTGTTTTTGCATCATGTAGATAATCAGTGTTGACCAACTGATAACATCGATAGTGGTGTTGAACTAATTTAAGTTGATCTATTTGTTGATGAAGAGAAATGTGAGTATATGAGGGGAGAGGATAAGATCACCTTACTCCTACTCCACTGATGGGAGCAAACCTCAGGACACCAAATATACTATTCCTCTCAGAAGACATTCTCCCTAGCTTTTTGCAGCCCCTAGCCCCCATCCGTCCCACTTCTCCTCCCCCTCCCTTCCTCTCCCCCTCCCTTCCTTTCCTCCCCCCTCCTCCCTCTCCTCCTCCCCTCGCCCTCCCCTCCCCTCCTATCCCCCCCCCCCACCTCCTCCCAGACCACAGTGTTTACATCAGTAGCTCAGTATCAAGAACAGAACACCTCCTATTATGGATGGATGGAGGAGTTTTTATTTATCTTACACACTTCTCCTCCCCTCCTCCTCCCCTTCTCCTCACCTCCTCCTCCCCTTCTCCTCCCCTTCTCCTCCTTCCTCCTCCCCTCCTCCCCTTCTCCTCCCCTCCTCCTCCCCTTCTCCTCCCCTCCTCCTCCTTCCTACACTCCTCAATATCCCCAACCGAGCCTTGATAGCTAGACTCCACCATTACATTTCTCCATGACCTCAAGCATTCTTCCATAGCCACCCCTATTGTTCATCAGTCAATAGCCTCAGTCAATAACTGTGGAAGGAGTCCTAAGGGGAAACGGTTCTAGTGTCGTGTCTTTCTATTCTTGGGGATATCTGTCACGTTTTTCCACTCTGTCACCATGAGGCAGCATTTAATACAAATCCATTTTTTTAGGGCAGTTATGAGTTAATGAGGTTTGCTCTTTGATGTGGAGTCTATTGGAGACAGATATGTAAGGACAACTTTTCCCTGAGACATGGCTGTAGAGTGTATCCATCCCTATGGCGTTACGAGGTTTTACAGTCATGTCTCAGACCAAGGGGAAAATATGCCGGGGTTTCCCAAACTATGACGTATGAATGATAGCCTGTCGCATACCATTACACAAGGCCCTGTACTGTAAAGTCTGCCTGCCACACTGTACCGAACACCTCTGAATGAATGTCCTGTCACTGGCCAAACACAGCAGTGTGTCACAGCTACAGCTCCTCACTGTAAGGTCCTAACGTTTGTACACTGTTGTGTTCTCTGTCTCTTCTTGTGCATGGCCCCAACCCCTTATCAACCACCCACCCCTATCCCCAACCCCTTATCAACCACCCACCCCCATCCCCAACCCCTTATCAACCATCCACCCCTATTCCCAACCCCTTATCAACCATCCACCCCTATCCCGACCCCTTATCAACGTCCACCCCTATCCCCAACCCCTTATCAACCATCCACCCCTATCCCCAACCCCTTATCAACCGTCCACCCCTATCCCCAACCCCTTATCAACCATCCACCCCTATCCCCAACCCCTTATCAACCATCCACCCCTATCCCCAACCCCTTATCAACCGTCCACCCCTATCCCCAACCCCTTATCAACCATCCACCCCTATCCCCAACCCCTTATCAACCGTCCACCCCTATCCCCAACCCCTTATCAACCATCCACCCCTATCCCCAACCCCTTATCAACCATCCACCCCTATTCCCAACCCCTTATCAACCATCCACCCCTATCCCCAACCCCTTATCAACCATCCACCCCTATCCCCGACCCCTTATCAACGTCCACCCCTATCCCCAACCCCTTATCAACCATCCACCCCTATCCCCGACCCCTTATCAACCATCCACCCGTATCCCCAACCCCTTATCAACGTCCACCCCTATCCCCAACCCCTTATCAACCATCCACCCCTATCCCCGACCCCTTATCAACCATCCACCCGTATCCCCAACCCCTTATCAACGTCCACCCCTATCCCCAACCCCTTATCAACCATCCACCCCTATCCCCAACCCCTTATCAACCATCCACCCCTATCCCGACCCCTTATCAACGTCCACCCCTATCCCCAACCCCTTATCAACGTCCACCCCTATCCCCAACCCCTTATCAACGTCCACCCCTATCCCCAACCCCTTATCAACCATCCACCCCTATCCCCGACCCCTTATCAACCACCCACCCCTATCCCCGACCCCTTATCAACCATCCACCCCTATCCCCAACCCCTTATCAACCATCCACCCCTATCCCCAACCCCTTATCAACCACCCACCCCTATCCCCAACCCCTTATCAACCATCCACCCCTATCTCCGACCCCTTATCAACCATCCACCCCTATCCCCGACCCCTTATCAACCATCCACCCCTATCCCCAACCCCTTATCAACCATCCACCCCTATCTCCGACCCCTTATCAACCATCCACCCCTATCCCCAACCCCTTATCAACCATCCACCCCTATCTCCGACCCCTTATCAACCATCCACCCCTATCTCCGACCCCTTATCAACCATCCACCCCTATCTCCAACCCCTTATCAACCATCCACCCCTATTCCCAACCCCTTATCAATCATCCACCCGTATCCCCAACCCCTTATCAACCGTCCACCCCTATTCCCGACCCCTTATCAACCATCCACCCCTATCCCCAACCCCTTATCAACCATCCACCCCTATCCCCGACCCCTTATCAACCATCCACCCCTATCCCCAACCCCTTATCAATCATCCACCCCTATCCCCAACCCCTTATCAACCATCCACCCCTATCTCCAACCCCTTATCAACCATCCACCCCTATCCCCAACCCCTTATCAACCATCCACCCCTATCCCCAACCCCTTATCAATCATCCACCCGTATCCCCAACCCCTTATCAACCGTCCACCCGTATCCCCAACCCCTTATCAACCATCCACCCCTATTCCCAACTCCTTATCAACCATCCACCCCATTCCCAACCCCTTATCAACCATCCACCCCATCCCCAACCCCCCCCCCCCTCTTTCTGCATGACACACCCCTACCCTCTCCTATCCACCCTACCCCTCCTGACTACTTCACCCCACCCCTTCACTGACACCGCTCTGACACACCCGTTCCATGTGTGCTGTGCTGCATGAACTGTGGCTTCACCCTGCTCCACCTGACACACCTCCACATGGCCTGGCCCCATACCTGGCCCCATACCTGGCCCTTCACACCTGTTACACCTGGCCTGGGACCCTACCTGGATTTTCACACCTGGCACAACTGGCCCTTCACACCTGGCCTCCTACCGCACCTGACACCCCCAGGACCACTCGGGCACTCTGGGGGCTGAGGAGTTCAAGGCCTGCCTGATCAGTCTGGGCTTCGATATCGCCAACGATGCACAGGTACTGAACACAGCTCCACCCTGCAGGGGCCTTTGGTTAACAATGTTGTTTTGTTCTCTTTGTTTTGTACCTTTTATCCCCTCTATCCCCCCTCTACCTCAATGTATTCCCTGTACCCCCTCTATCCCCCCTCTACCTCAATGTATTCCCTGTACCCCCTCTATCCCCCTCTACCTCAATGTATTCCCTGTACCCCCCTCTATCCCCCTCTACCTCAATGTATTCCCTGTACCCCCTTCTATCCCCCCTCTACCTCAATGTATTCACTGTAACCCCCTCTATCCCCCCTCTACCTCAATGTATTCCCTGTACCCCCCTCTATCCCCCCTCTACCTCAATGTATTCCCTGTACCCCCTCTATCCCCCCTCTACCTCAATGTATTCCCTGTACCCCCCTCTATCCCCCTCTACCTCAATGTATTCCCTGTACCCCCTTCTATCTCCCCTCTACCTCAATGTATTCCCTGTACCCCCCTCTATCCCCCCTCTACCTCAATGTATTCCCTGTACCCCCTCTATCCCCCCTCTACCTCAATGTATTCCCTGTACCCCCCTCTATCCCCCCTCTACCTCAATGTATTCCCTGTACCCCCTCTATCCCCCCTCTACCTCAATGTATTCCCTGTACCCCCTCTATCCCCCCTCTACCTCAATGTATTCCCTGTACCCCCTCTATCCCCCTCTACCTCAATGTATTCCCTGTACCCCCTCTATCTCCCCTCTATCTCAATATATTCCCTTTACCCCCTCTATCCCCCCTCTACCTCAATGTATTCCCTGTACCCCCCTCTATTACCCCTCTACCTCAATGTATTCCCTGTACCCCCCTCTATCCCCCTCTACCTCAATGTATTCCCTGTACCCCCCTCTATCCCCCCTCTACCTCAATGTATTCCCTGTACCCCCTTCTATCCCCCTCTACCTCAATGTATTCCCTGTACCCCCTCTATCCCCCCTCTACCTCAATGTATTCCCTGTACCCCCTTCTATCCCCCCTCTACCTCAATGTATTCCCTGTAACCCCCTCTATCCCCCCTCTACCTCAATGTATTCCCTGTACCCCCCTCTATCCCCCCTCTACCTCAATGTATTCCCTGTACCCCCTCTATCCCCCCTCTACTTCAATGTATTCCCTGTACCCCCCTCTATCCCCCTCTACCTCAATGTATTCCCTGTACCCCCTTCTATCTCCCCTCTACCTCAATGTATTCCCTGTACCCCCCTCTATCCCCCCTCTACCTCAATGTATTCCCTGTACCCCCTCTATCCCCCTCTACCTCAATGTATTCCCTGTACCCCCCTCTATCCCCCCTCTACCTCAATGTATTCCCTGTACCCCCTTCTATCCCCCCTCTACCTCAATGTATTCCCTGTACCCCCCTCTATCCCCCCTCTACCTCAATGTATTCCCTGTACCCCCCTCTATCCCCCCTCTACCTCAATGTATTCCCTGTACCCCCTTCTATCCCCCCTCTACCTCAATGTATTCCCTGTACCCCCTCTATCCCCCCTCTACCTCAATGTATTCCCTGTACCCCCCTCTATCCCCCTCTACCTCAATGTATTCCCCATACCCCCCTCTATCCCCCTCTACCTCAATGTATTCCCTGTACCCCCCTCTATCCCCCCTCTACCTCAATGTATTCCCTGTACCCCCCTCTCTCCCCCCTCTACCTCAATTCTTCTTCTTCTTCTTCTTAATGTCCACCTGGATACCTGTGACATCCCTATCCTACTCCATTTCTCCCCCAAACTTCCTCTTCCACCTTTCAATCTGCTCCTCCTTCGTTCTTCGTCCTCCGTACTGTTTGTCCCTCGCTGGTACCTGTAGAAGAAAACAGGGATGATGGAAGCGGAAGACTTCAAAACCTGCCTTATCTCCCTCGGTTACAACATGGTAAAGCCAAACCACCCGTTCCATCCCGCCCTCTGTCAAGTACCCTCCTATGAACCTATGAACGTATGAACGTAGCAATATGTGTCTGCCTTGTAGTCCTTTGTGGAAAGGTAACAACTGTTCACTCGTCTCTTCAAGATCAGTCTACATTTATTTGGAAACAAAACGGTCCACCAATCACGATCGGATTGATAGATAACCAGAAAACATGTCTGATCTCTCATTTACAGTATAGACATTCTACTTTGTTTACTGTCTGTATTGCCTGGTCCCAGTCACATCTGTTTGTGCTGTCGTACAATGGGTCCCTATGGGGACCTGGTTAAAAGTAGTCCACTATATTATAGGGAATAGTGTACCATTTGGGACACAGTCTATACGTCACCTTTATGTGAAAGCTCCATCTGCTAACTGCAGAATGTGATGTGATGCTTGCAGTGTGTTTGCTTGTTGCTCTGGCGACGGTCCCCATGGTGATAGTGTTCCATGGCTCCTGTCCAATAGGGTGAAGCGGAATTCTCTCGCATCATGAGCATCGTCGATCCCAACCGGGTGGGCGTGGTCACGTTCCAGTCCTTTATTGACTTCATGTCCCGGGAGACGGCCGATACTGACACCGCTGACCAGGTCATTGCCTCCTTCAAGGTCCTGGCTGGGGACAAGGTAATCATATACATTTATCAACTATTCAATTAATCAAGCTAGCAAGCAAGCGATCAAATCAATCAGTCAATCAATCAATCAGTCAATCAGTCAATCAATCAGTCAGTTTAGTCATTCAATCAATAAATTAAATGCATTCTTAAAGCCCTTTTCATCAACAGTTGCCAACTGACTCACCCTAGTCCAAATAGTTTATATTTCTTTATAAAGCAACCCAGCAAGCACAACCAAAAATATGTATTTTCGATGTCTTTTCATTGTCTTGTGCTCATTGGGAAGAGATGGGTTAATAAGGAAGAAGAATACACAATATGAAAGGAAAAGGAAGACAGACAGCAGATCTACAAGCTAGGGCTGTTTTCCAGTCACATCCATTGTCTTGCTTGACTTTCAGCATGATCTCTGTGAGCGTTTGATTATGTCTCTCCAGAAGTCCATTGCTCCATGGACTGTATGCAGCAGTTGGCTTTACCTCCATGTTGAATGTCTTATTTCATTAATTAATTGAATTCTCCTCAATTGTCACTGTGCAATTTCTGGGACGGGCCATGCACACTTATCCAGGAGTGAATGAAGTGCTTGACGATTTTTCACGGGGTGTCTTTTGTATTCACAATGCTTCCAGCGCTGAAGTGTGTGATGTGGTGGATTATGTGAAGGTACCACACACACTTGGTCCTAGCTCATCTGGCAGGGCTATACGGTCAATACAGACGGAAACATCAAACATTACATCCTTATTTACTATTCTTGCCTTCTTCTGTCCCCTTACACCAGAACTTCATCATGGCCGATGAGCTTCGTCGTGAGTTGCCTCCTGATCAGGCAGATTACTGCATCGCACGCATGGCGCCCTACTCCGGCACCGACGCCGTGCCCGGCGCCCTGGACTACATGTCCTTCTCCACCGCACTCTACGGAGAGAGTGACCTCTGAGTCACCTTTGGGTGACCTTTGACCCCTGACCTGGGAGGTTATGCCTTATGAGGTCACTCACCAGTCTACCTGCTCTCACCACCGCCCGCAAGACCATCCTACTGTCCTTCCAGTGAGCGCAAGACGTTGAAAATGTATTTTTAGTTGAAAAGACATCAAAAATACATATTTATGGTTGAAAATATGTTGAAAATATGTCATTTGTGTTAGAAAATATGTTTTAAAAAAAATATGTATTTTTGGTTGAAAAGACGTCAACATCTTGTTCTCACTGGGCCATCACTGCAGTCCTGTTCTAGCCTGGGTCCCAGATCTGTTGGTGATGTCTTACCATCTCCTTTTTCACTCATCGTTGTCACGCCAGTTTGGCAAAACAGCACAGACAGATCTGGCACCAGGCTAGCTCTGCTCTACAACACTCAGAACATGTTTTCTATGTCCCTGGCCTTATCTTATATGTCATAATCATCCTGTCTGCTCCCTCCTCCTTTTTCACCCCTTCCACCTCCATCGCCCTTACCTCCTTACTAGTGTAGGGTGAATTTGCCCCAGGACGCTGATTTGTTTTTAGCATTTTCCCCCACTAATGGTTAAGGTTAGGACTGGGAGAGGGGACACTGATTCTAGATCTGTTGCCTCGGGGGGGGAAACTTCACCCCTTCCTTCCTTCCCCACTCCCTCCCTCACACTCTGCCTCAGATCTACTTGCTTCCTGTGCAATGCAGCAAATCTCTCCAGGTTTAACAAAGAGGATGAGAAATGTGTTTTTTTTTTCTTCCTTGTTTTTCATTTCTTTCTTGTTATGTTTTTCTTCATAAAATGAATAAAGTTAACATATTTTATTATACAGAACAAAAAAAGGTATTTTTCTTCACCTGATAAAAAAAAAAATGGAAATAAAGAAATATTCTATACTTTCTCTTGACTTAGTCCTACTTTGTCAACGTACACACTGACATCACAATATACCACTGCTGGTTATCGTGCCTCTGATGAAGCTATAGATACAATTAAAAAACCGAACTGCCTTAGTAATGCCACTATGACCTGATGCTTCAGAACAGAACGGAGGATCAAGATCGATGGTAGCCTACCCTCCATGTAGGTGGAGTGGACTAAGTAGGTGGGAGCCTACCCTCCGTGTAGGTGGAGTGGGACTAAGTAGGTGGTAGCCTACCCTCCATGTAGGTGGAGTGGACTAAGTAGGTGGTAGCCTACCCTCCATGTAGGTGGAGTGGACTAAGTAGGTGGGAGCCTACCCTCCGTGTAGGTGGAGTGGGACTAAGTAGGTGGTAGCCTACCCTCCATGTAGGTGGAGTGGACTAAGTAGGTGGGAGCCTACCTGGAGGCTCTGTGTTGATAGGCTGGATGTAGAATGTTAGCGTCTAGTTTTAGAGCCTGCTGTGGAAGAATGGATTAAGAGATGAAGAAGCAGAGGACACCGGTGGAGGAGCCTAGTCAACATTTGAGCAGATGTTATAGAGGGTGCAGCGAAATGCTTATGATACTAGCTCCTAACAATGCAGTAAAATCTGGTTTTAATTAGTAAAATGTCAAACAAGTACAAAAAAATGTTCCTTTTTTTTATTTTTTTATTTTTTTAAGTACAGTAAAAAAACAAGAAATCAAGAACATCGAATCCAATTAGCACCCAAATAGCACTGTAGCAATAATCAATATATGTCTGTACACCGGAAGAATTTACACAAGATATACTAAGAATGATATGTCCAGCAGTAGAGATATTTGAGCAGCTAACCCCCCGGGGTGCACATTTTGGTTTTTGCCCTAGCACTACACAGCTGATTCAAATAACCAACTCATCATCAAGCGTTGATTATTTGAATCAGCTGTGTAGCGCAAAAACCAAAATGGGCCCCAGGACCGAGTTTGGGAAAACCTGTATTAGCGTGAGCTATATCAAGAATCCAATTTACCACGTGGCTAAAGTATACTGAACAAAAATATAAACGCACCATGCAACAAATTCAATTATTTTACTGAGTTACAGTTCATATAAGTAAACCAGTCAATTGAAATAAATAAATTAGGCCCTAATCTATAGATTTCACATGACTGGGCAGGGGCGCAGCCATGGATGGGCCTGGGAGGGCATAGGCCCACCCACTGGGGAGCCAGGCCCAGCCAATCAGAGTGATTTTTTTCCCCACAAAAGGGCTTTATTACAGACAGAAATACTCCTCAGTTTCATCAGCTGTCCGGGCGAGGGTCTCAGATTATCCTGCAGGTGAAGAATCCAGATGTGGAGGTCCTGAGCTGGCGTGGTTACACATGGTCTGCGGTTGTGAGGCCGGTTGGACGTACTGCCAAACTCTCTAAAACGACAGTTTATGGTAGAGAAATGATCATTAAATTATTTGGCATCAGCTCTGGAGGACATTCCTGCAGTCGGCATGCCAATTGCACGCTCCCTCAAAACTTGAGACAAAACTGTACATTTTAGAGTGGCCTTTTATTGTACCCAGCACAAGGTGCACCTGTGTTATGATCATGCTATTTAATCAGCTTCTTGATATACCACACCTGTCAGGTGGATGGATTATCTTGGCAAAGGAGAAATGCTCACTAACAGGGATGTAAACAAATTTGTGCACAACATTTGCGAGAAATAAGCTTTTTGTGCATATTAAACATTTCTGGTACCTTTTATTTCAGCTCATGAAACACGGGACCAACACTTTTACATGTTACGTTTATATATTTTTTAAATGTTCCAGCCCCCCGACCATCCGCTCAAGAAAAAAGGTGCCCGTGGCTGAATCTAGTTGATGATCCCTGTAATAATGGGTTGTAGAGTTTGATTATCGTCTGGGTCGAATAATCATGTTGAGCTTCGAAGCATTACAGAAGAAGAACAAGACGCTGAAATATGGCATTTCCTGCTGAGTCAAATGTTTGATGTGGTCTTTTCAGTTTCGCCACCACGATGACAGACACCTGTTCTCGACCAATGAGATTATGAGTAAAATGTATACCAAAATGTTTTGGTTAATCACATGATCTGGTGTTGTAATCTGTAGCTATACTGTGGCATGCCCGGCCAGTCTGTGCTGTGGATGGGAATACCTCATTATTATGATACCGACTCATGAAGGATTCTGTCTCTAAGTTGCTGGTAGTAGTAGGTTCATACGATGTGATAAATACGTATTTTACTGGTTGAAATCTGGTCGGGGTGTCTTATAACCATATCACAACCAGATGAAGTATTTTTGATGTCATGAAAAATATGTCTTATTTTGGTTGATATCTGGTTTTTGGTTGAAATCTGATTGAACTGCTGACCAGTTATCTAAATGCTACTCAATTAATAGAAACCAATCTATGTAAACATGTGCATAGTGTTTGTGGACCATGCACCAATTGCATATAAGACATTAGAACCATTACAATTATTAAAATTGGAGTAATGCTCTGGCTAATGGTACTCGGGCCAAGTCCACTTCATCTTATCCGGCCCGATTCACTTTTTCAGGAGTAGGGCCATTTGGGGGTTTTATTCGGCAGGTGATGAAATAGCAATTTTTTTAAAACAAAGAAATGTGATATACACTGCTCAAAAAAATAAAGGGAACACTTAAACAACACAATGTAACTCCAAGTCAATCACACTTCTGTGAAATCAAACTGTCCACTTAGGAAGCAACACTGATTGACAATAAATTTCACATGCTGTTGTGCAAATGGAATAGACAACAGGTGGAAATTATAGGCAATTAGCAAGACACCCCCAATAAAGGAGTGGTTCTGCAGGTGGTGACCACAGACCACTTCTCAGTTCCTATGCTTCCTGGCTGATGTTTTGGTCACTTTTGAATGCTGGCGGTGCTTTCACTCTAGTGGTAGCATGAGATGGAGTCTACAACCCACACAAGTGGCTCAGGTAGTGCAGCTCATCCAGGATGGCACATCAATGCGAGCTGTGGCAAGAAGGTTTGCTGTGTCTGTCAGCGTAGTGTCCAGAGCATGGAGGCGCTACCAGGAGACAGGCCAGTACATCAGGAGACGTGGAGGAGGCCGTAGGAGGGCAACAACCCAGCAGCAGGACCGCTACCTCCGCCTTTGTGCAAGGAGGAGCAGGAGGAGCACTGCCAGAGCCCTGCAAAATGACCTCCAGCAGGCCACAAATGTGCATGTGTCTGCTCAAACGGTCAGAAACAGACTCCATGAGGGTGGTATGAGGGCCCGACGTCCACAGGTGGGGGTTGTGCTTACAGCCCAACACTGTGCAGGACGTTTGACATTTGCCAGAGAACACCAAGATTGGCAAATTCGCCACTGGCGCCCTGTGCTCTTCACAGATGAAAGCAGGTTCATACTGAGCACATGTGACAGACGTGACAGTCTGGAGACGCCGTGGAGAACATTCTGCTGCCTGCAACATCCTCCAGCATGACCGGTTTGGCAGTGGGTCAGTCATGGTGTGGGGTGGCATTTCTTTGGGGGGGGCCACACAGCCCTCCATGTGCTCGCCAGAGGTAGCCTGACTGCCATTAGGTACCGAGATGAGATCCTCAGACCCCTTGTGAGACCATATGCTGGTGCGGTTGGCCCTGGGTTCCTCCTAATGCAAGACAATGCTAGACCTCATGTGGCTGGAGTGTGTCAGCAGTTCCTGCAAGAGGAAGGCATTGATGCTATGGACTGGCCCGCCCGTTCCCCAGACCTGAATCCAATTGAGCACATCTGGGACATCATGTCTCGCTCCATCCACCAACGCCACGTTGCACCACAGACTGTCCAGGAGTTGGCGGATGCTTTAGTCCAGGTCTGGGAGGAGATTCCTCAGGAGACCATCCGCCACCTCATCAGGAGCATGCCCAGGCGTTGTAGGGAGGTCATACAGGCACGTGGAGGCCACACACACTACTGAGCCTCATTTTGACTTGTTTTAAGGACATTACATCAAAGTTGGATCAGCCTGTAGTGTGGTTTTCCACTTTCATTTTGAGGGTGACTCCAAATCCAGACCTCCATGGGTTAATAAATTTGATTTCCATTGATAATTTTTGTGTGATTTTGTTGTCAGCACATTCAACTATGTAAAGAAATAAGTATTTAATAAGATTATTTCATTCATTCAGATCTAGGATGTGTTATTTTAGTGTTCCCTTTATTTTTTTGAGCAGTGTATTTCACTTCCACGTCATCGAATTTGCAAAGTCATTAAAAGCTAAAATTGTTGACAGTCTCTGCGGTCATAGCTATCAGAGATGGTCCCTAATTGAGAGAATCTCAGATGCTATAAATGTATTTGCTTTTGCTACAGGCTAAGGCAGTGTTTTTCGTTTTCCATCCAATTGAAAAGTGCACATTCACTTCCATAACATTTGTTCTAGGGTACCAGCATGTAAGATAAACGTGCACAATAATACAGGGTCCCGTACAACATTTCCCTGCCGTTAAAATGCAGTAAAAATGCAATACAATAAAATAATGGTTGTTTAATGAATGATATCTGGTAGCTTGCTGTGTGTGTTGGCTTCTAATGAATGATATCTGGTAGCTTGCTGTGTGTGTTGGCTTCTAATGAATGATATCTGGTAGCTTGCTGTGTGTGTTGGCTTCTAATGAATGATATCTGGTAGCTTGCTGTGTGTGTTGGCTTCTAATGAACGATATCTGGTAGCTTGCTGTGTGTGTTGGCTTCTAATGAATGATATCTGGTAGCTTGCTGTGTGTGTTGGCTTCTAATGAACGATATCTGGTAGCTTGCTGTGTGTGTTGGCTTCTAATGAATGATATCTGGTAGCTTGCTGTGTGTGTTGGCTTCTAATGAATGATATCTGGTAGCTTGCTGTGTGTGTTGGCTTCTAATGAATGATATCTGGTAGCTTGCTGTGTGTGTTGGCTTCTAATGAATGATATCTGGTAGCTTGCTGTGTGTGTTGGCTTCTAATGAATGATATCTGGTAGCTTGCTGTGTGTGTTGGCTTCTAATGAATGATATCTGGTAGCTTGCTGTGTGTGTTGGCTTCTAATGAATGATATCTGGTAGCTTGCTGTGTGTGTTGGCTTCTAATGAATGATATCTGGTAGCTTGCTGTGTGTGTTGGCTTCTAATGAATGATATCTGGTAGCTTGCTGTGTGTGTTGGCTTCTAATGAATGATATCTGGTAGCTTGCTGTGTGTGTTGGCTTCTAATGAATGATATCTGGTAGCTTGCTGTGTGTGTTGGCTTCTAATGAATGATATCTGGTAGCTTGCTGTGTGTGTTGGCTTCTAATGAATGATATCTGGTAGCTTGCTGTGTGTGTTGGCTTCTAATGGTCGTTAACTGCACTGTTTACTGCGCTGCACATTTTCTTCTGTTCCCCTGAATGCTGTTTTGATGGTTCTATTATGAATAACTAAATTAGTCCAAAATGATTGCACCTGAATTTGACCCTGAAAATATGACTATTATATTACTCCTTAAAGGGTTTTAATCAATTAACATAATGTGTGCAGTAATTGTATTTTTCATTTCAGTAGCTAAATACGGATTGAAATCTGCTTCACACACACAGGCAGCATGCTTTCTTAAGCACATTGGTCAACATTCCATACATTCCATACAGGATGGTGTTCTCGGGGTGATGAGAGGTGTTGGGTTTGTGCCAGACATAGCGTTTTCCTTGATGGCCAAAAAGCTCAATTTCATCTGACCAGAGTACCTTCTTCCATATGTTTGGGGAGTCTCCCACATGCCTTTTGACGAACACCAAACGTGTTTGCTTATTTTTTTCTTTAAGCAATGGCTTTTTTCTGGCCACTCTTCCGTAAAGCCCAGCTCTGTGGAGTGTACGGCTCAAAGTGGTCCTATGGACAGACACTACAATCTCCGTTGTGGAGCTTTGCAGCTCCTTCAGGGTTATCTTTGGTCTCTTTGTTGCCTCTCTGATTAATGCCCTCCTTGCCTGGTCCGTGAGTTTTGGTGGGCAGCCCTCTCTTGGCAGGTTTGTTGTGGTGCCATATTCTTTCAAATTTTTAATAATGGATTTAATGGTGCTCCGTGGGATGTTCAAAGTTTCTGATCTTTTTTTATAACCCAACCCTGATCTGTACTTCTCCACAACTTTGTCCCTGACCTGTTTGGAGAGCTCCTTGGTCTTCATGGTGCCGCTTGCTTGGTGGTGCACCTTGCTTAGTGGTGTTACAGACTCTGGGGCCTTTCAGAACAGGTGTATATATACTGAGGTCATGTGACAGATCATGTGACACTTAGATTGCACACAGGTGGACTTTATTTAACTAATTATGTGACTTCTGAAGGTAACTGGTTGCACCAGATCTTATTTAGGGGCTTCATAGCAAAGGGGGTGAATACATACGCACGCACCACTTTTCCGTTATTTATTTTTTAGAATTTTTTGAAACAAGTAATTTTTTTTCATTTCACTTCACCAATTTTGACTATTTTGTGTATGTCCATTACATGAAATCCAAATAAAAACCCATTTAAATTACAGGTTGTAATGCAACAAAATAGGAAAAAGGCCAAGGGGGATGAATACTTTTGCAAGACACTGTATGGCAGGCAGTTGGGACAGAGTGCCCGGTAGACTACACAACAACACAGCTCGAAAACAGCAACAGTTTCTCAAATTTACACAAATAACTTTTAAAAAATGTTGACTGCTAACTGATAGCCCCTGTTCTCCTGCATTCCAGTTTTACTTTTGTAAGTAATGCGGTGGTTTGTTGGGGAGAAGAACGTCAAAGGAAAGGTTAGCTTGCTAGCTAACGGTAGCTAATTTAATTTTCAAATTCGAGCTGGGTCTGGGGAAACCCGGACCAGTGTAGCCCATTTTCTCAACTGGTGCCTGCCTGATTAGAATTCAGGCCAGTGATGTCACGAACCACTACATCTAGTAGTTAGATGTACTCTCAATTTAATATTAATATTTATAATTTATTTGTGTGATTATTTATATTTGTAATGCACTGTCATATCAAATTTAAAATGTTTCCCTGTACTTCAAATATCCTCTCTGCTTTCTCAAATCATAGTGAACAGATTGTCAGGTGAACAGTAAAGAAATATGAATGAAATGCTTTTATTTCTCGTGTATCACTTTTAACCAGTAGCTGGCAGCAATATATGATTTTGGTGGCTTTTATTTCTCATGGTTCACTTTTAACCAGTAGGTGGCAGCAATATATAATTTTAGTGGCAGTATCATAAACAGTTGGTCATTAAGGTGTTTGTATTTTATACAATCCATAACTATAACAGGATGTTAAATGGTAAGGTAGAACTGATTACAGCCAAATACTCCATAACTATAACAGGATGTTAAATGGTAACTAAGGTAGAACTGATTACAGCCAAATACTCCATAACTATAACAGGATGTTAAATGGGAAGGTAGAACTGATTACAGCCATATACTCCATAACTATAACAGGATGTTAAGTGGTAACTAAGGTAGAACTGATTACAGCCAAATATTCCATAACTACAGTATATCAAATCAAATCAAATCAAATGTTATTGGTCACATGCGCCGAATACAACAGGTGCAGACATTACAGTGAAATGCTTACTTACAGCCCTTAACCAACAGTGCATTTATTTTAAACAAAAAAGTAAGAATAAAACAACAACAAAAAAAAGTGTTGAGAAAAAAAAGAGCAGAAGTAAAATAAAGTGACAGTAGGGAGGCTATATACAGGGGGGTACCGTTGCAGAGTCAATGTGCGGGGGCACCGGCTAGTTGAGGTAGTTGAGGTAATATGTACATGTGGGTAGAGTTAAAGTGACTATGCATAAATACTTAACAGAGTAGCAGTAGCGTAAAAAGGATGGGGTGGGGGGGCAGTGCAAATAGTCCGGGTAGCCATGATTAGCTGTTCAGGAGTCTTATGGCTTGGGGGTAGAAGCTGTTGAGAAGTCTTTATATCAGGAGGTTAATTAAAACTGATTACACTGTAGTTAAACATTAAAAAGTGAACATTTAAAAAGTTGAAAAAGCTCCCGAGTGGCGCAGACCCGGGTTCGAAGCCGGGCTGTGTCGCGACCGGGAGACCCATGAGGCGGCGCACAATTGTCCGGGTTAGGGGAGGGTTTGGCCGGCCGGGATGTCCTTGTCCCATCGCGCTCTAGCGACTCCTTGTGGCGGGCTGGGCGCATGCAATCTGACTTCGGTAGCCAGTTGTAAAGTTTCAAAACAAACATTAAAAAAGTTTAAAAACAACATTTAAACTGATTAAATATGTTAAGCTGATAGATACTCCATCAGTGGTTAACGCAGCCCTCTCTGCCTCTGTCACCTGCGTCATGGTCTGTTGGTGAGAAAATACAATCAGAAACAGTTCAGACATTGGCTCTCACATATAATACTAATTAATCATTATTTTCATATTTATAATGAAATAATAATAATGAATAATAACAATCAGGATGTTGTGTCCAATGGGGTAAATGCAGATGGACAAACTCCATGGTTTAGCCTGTCTGTATTATTATTATAATGGCACCATGCTGCATCAGTCTGGCTACAGGTGATGATGCTTCCAGCTAACAGCTCATCTGATAATATAGACCAGGGTTCTTCAATTCCGGTCCTGGAGGGCCGAAACACTTCTGTTTTTTATTTCTACCTGGTAGTTAATTGCACTCACCTGGTGTCCCAGGTCTGAATTAGCCCCTGATTAGAAGGAGAGGATGAAAAACAGAGGTGTTTCGGCCCTCCAGGACTGGAATTGAAGAACCCTGATATAGACCATAGGCTATATGAATGGTCCAATATCTTAAGACCAATTTCTGGGGGTGGAAATTATATTTTAGATGGTGTCAGCATATTTGTTTTCATTCATTTTCGAGTAGAATGTCCTGTTAAAAAGTCACCAGAATTGAGTTTCTCAGTCCAAATTATGCAGAAGGACCCTCTAAGCAAGGGGACTGGAATTGGTCAAACTGGCAGTTTAATACATGTACAAAATTATCCTCTTTCCCTAAAAGCATGATGGTCATGGCTATCTTACATGAAAGGGGAGGTTAACTTGGCCCCAGACAATCCATCTGAGATCGACTTAAGTTTCGGTCGTGATTTTGTTTTTTCTTTAACCCGTCTTACACAAAAAGTTGCTATCTAGAACCAAAAAAGGGTTAATCGGCTGTCCCCATAGGATAACCCTTTGAAGAACCCTTTTTTGTTCAATGTACAACCCTTTTGGTTCCAGGTAGAACTCTTTTGGGTTCCATGTAGAATTCTTTCCACAGAGGGTTCTACCTGGAACCAAAAAGGGTTCTCCTATGGGGACAGCCGAAGAAACCTTTTGGTAATTACATCCATTTCTAACAATGTTTGTTGCAGGAATTACAGTGGGGAAAAAAAGTATTTAGTCAGCCAAAAATCCTACAATGTGATTTTCTGGATATTTTTTTCTCAATTTGTCTGTCATAGTTGACGTGTATCTATGATGATTATTACAGGCCTCTCCCATCTTTTTAAGTGGGAGAACTTGCACAATTGGTGGCTGACTAAATACTTTTTTCCCCCCACTGTATATGACTGACACATAACTTTGGAAAAATAGACTATTTTATTGCCTCTTTACACATACTTACTTTTTTAAAGACTGCCAACCTGTTCTGAAATATAACTAAACTGTCTGACGTAGAACATTCCACCCCATGAGGCTGCTGAGGGGAGAACGGCTCATAATAATGTCCGGAACGGAGCAAATGGAATGGCATCATACACCTGGAAAACCATGTGTTGATGTATTTGATACCATTCCACCTATTCCACTCCAGTCATTACCACAAGCCTGTTCTCCCCAATTAAGGTGCCACCAACCTGCTGTGCTTCCACCCATGAGGCCACTAGGTCATTTTGACTGCAGAAAAGGGCTACAGATATTTTACTGTGCGTCACTGTTCTGTCGGTTACTGACGTCTTTTCAACCCGGTTTTGCCCACTGGGTTTGGACTCAGGGAGTTCCCACACAGATCCACTACGATGCCCAGAAGATCAGGAATAAGGTACAGCAACTAACCCACCAAAATGGCACCCTATTTTTCTATATAGTGCACTTATTTTGTTCAGGGCCCTGGTCTAAAGTAGTGCACTAAATAGGGAATAGGGTGCCATTTGGGACGCAGTCCTGTTTTTTTTTACACTTCAGGGAAGCGACTGTTGGTTACCATTGTGACAAAGAGTGATGCATGTCATCTGGGTGGGAGCCAGATGGTAGGGCTTCTCTTGTCACTGTCCGGATTAGCATGGAGCTACTGCATCCCAAATGGCACCTTGATCCCTATATATAGCGCACTACTTTTTTTACCAGGGCTCATAGAGAACAGGATGCTGTTTGGGACGCATCATAGGGCTGGGGAGGAGGACAGGGGGACATCATGCCCCGGGCACCAAGCCTGTCTGTTCCATGCAGCTGCGCCCTCACACACAGTCACTCACTGCCTCCTCTCCTCTCCTCTCCTCTCCTCTCCTCTCCTCTCCTCTCCTCTCCTCTCCTCTCCTCTCCTCTCCTCTCCTCTCCTCTCCTCTCCTCTCCTCACCCTGACAGTGCCCCCCCCCCCCCCCCCCCCCATGCACCCTCCTAATTTTCCCCCTCTTAACCCTGTGTGGACTGTGTGTCATTGCGTATTTTAAGTCAAAATCAAATAAAATCAAATGTTATTGGTCACATACACATATTTAGCAGATGTTATTGCGGGCGTAGCAAAATGCTGGTAAGTGTGTGTGTGTGTGTGTGTGTGTGTGTGTGTGTGTGTGTGTGTGTGTGTGTGTCATTGCGTATTTTAAGTGTGTGTGTGTGATTAATAATCTTAAGCATGCCTAGGGCCTAACTAAATAGCCGTGGGTCGGCGTGCAGTGCATGTATGGAAATAAAAGAATCCCTTCTGCTCCCAATGTTAACTACAGTACACACACACCTCCCCCCCAATGTTAACTACAGTACACACACACCTCCCCCCCAATGTTAACTACAGTATGTTATCTAACCACTTCATCATCTTTCCTCCCAGATAGTGACCTAGTTAAGTCTTACAGCCACCGACTGTCTCTATGACCCAATTAGAGCTCTTCCTCAATGAGCCGGGCGGCTGTAGCCTTGAGGTTAAAAAGGCAGGCCAGCATCCGGAGGGGTTTGCCGGTTCGAGTCCCACTGCTGAAGAGGGCAACAATCTGTCACTCTTCAGCTGTGGAGGTTACAGGGCATCAATGTGTCAGGTGCACACTTACCACCGGTCTTTCCTTGAGCAAGGAACTTAACCCCCTAATCTGCTCTGCGGCAGCCCTCAGCTCCAGCGTCTACAACCTGATGAGTTTATATCGATTAAAAAGCAGAATTTCCATCCTGTATGGACTAATAAAGTATATCTATCTCGTCATCTATTTAGCACCCCAGACCAACATTGTTTGTGTCCCAAATTGCACCCTATTCCCTATGTAGTGCACTACTGTTGACCACTACCTTTGACCAGATCCCTTTATGGGGAATAGGGTGCCATTTGGGATACAACCATGGTCTCCCCTCTAGGGTTGGTTTTCTCTCAAGGTTGATTCCCTCCCACGGGAGTCTGTTGCACTACGATCGCCCCTCTGGGGGTTTTAGTGCCAAGTTTTGTTAAATTAATAGTCACCTGCTGCACTTTGCTTCTTGAAATCCAATATCTTGAAAACGTGACTGCTGACATGCAAAAACGTTTTTGAGATTGTATCAACAGTGGACTAATTTAAAAAAATACCATCGATCGTTTTTGAGTGGAATTTTCCTTTCAGTGTCAAAATACTTAAGAGTACTTGTCCACATTGAGCAGAATAATTGATAGGGGGAAACCCACTATCTGGGTAGGGAAGAGGGAGTGTGTGTGTTTGTGTGTATCAGTGAATTTTATAAAAATAAAAATAGTGAAATAAAAAAAGTTAGCCTTTTTAGATAAAACTATACTAAATATATTCAGTCACCAAATAATTGATTAAAACACACTGTTTTGCAAAGAAGGTCTACAGTAGCCTCAACAGCACTTTGTACAGTAGCACCAAGGTGTAGCCGGAGGACAGCTACTTTCCGTCCTCCTCTTGGTACACTGAATTCAATACAAAACCTAGGAGGCTCATGGTTCTTACCCCCTTCCATAGACTTGCACAGTAATTATGACAACTTCCGGAGGACGTCCTCCAACCTATCAGAGCTCTTGCAGCATGAACTGACATGTTGTCCACCCAATCAAAGTGGATCTAGTACTGAAAGCATAAGCTACAGCTAGCTAGCACTGCAGTGCATAAAATGTGGTGAGTAGTTGACTCAAAGAGAGAAAGACAATAGTTGAACAAATGAAGGAGAAGCAAGAGAGAGAGATGGAGAGCTAGCTATATTCCGTTGTATTTTTTTAAGCTTTCACTTACTTAGCTAGTGAATGCAGCTAGCTAGTTTAGCCTACTCAAACACATGGCTCAAACAGATAGGGATGCTATGTTAGCTAGCTGGCTATGGCTATCCAACACTGGAACTCTTCCAAGTCAAGGTAAGCTTTCGGTTGTATTAATTTATCACCACCTGGACCTGCCGGTGCAACTGCTAAACTGTACTGCATGATTGTAGCGGGTTTACTAATGCGTTAGTTCTATGTTGACTATGACGTTAGCTAATATGGTGACAATGATGTAGACTGTGTGTAGTGGTTAGCGGTTATGGTATGAAGGTTTGGCTTGGAAAGGTATTTTCGCCTGGTCACAGACAGCTGTTGTGTTGTGCACTGAAGTCCACAAGCGAAGGGAAAAGGTGAGAGGAGAGGGCGTATAGTGCATTCGGAAAGTATTCAGACCCCTTTACTTTTTCCACATGTTGTTACTTTAAAGCCTTATTCTAAAATGGATTTAAAAAATAAAAATCCTCATCAATACCCCATAATGTCAAAGCGAAAACAGGTTTTTACAAATTTTTACAAATGTATAAAACCATAAAAAAAATGTCTTATGTACATCATAAGTATTCAGACCCTTTGCTATGAGACTCAAAATTGAGCTCAGGTGCATCCTGTTTCCATTGATCATCCTTGAGATGTTTCTACAACTTGATTGGAGTCCACCTGTGGTAAATTCAAGTGATTTGACATGATTTGGAAAGGCACACGCTGGTCAGATAAGGTTCCACAGTTGACAGCCCATGTCAGAGCAAAAACCAAGCCATGAGGTCGAAGGAATTGTCCGTAGAGCTCCGAGATAGGATTGTGCAGCATTGAAGGTCCCCAAGAACACAGTGGCCTCCATCATTCTTAAATGGAAGCAGTTTGGATCCACCAAGACTCTTCCTAGAGCTGGCCGCCCGGCCAAACTGAGCAATCGGGGGAGAAGGGTCTTGGTCAGGGAGGTGACCAAGAACCCGATGGTCACTCTGACAGAGCTCTAGAGTTCCTATGTGGAGATGGGAGAACCTTCCAGAAGGACTACCGTCTCTGCAGCACTCCACCAATCAGGCCTTTTATGGTAGAGTGGCCAGACGGAAGCCACTCCTCAGTAAAAGGCACATGACAGTCCGCTTTGAGCTTGCCAAAAGGCACCTTGTCACGCCCTGGCCTTGAAAGGCCGGTTGTCTTTAGTTGGTTTGGTCAGGGCGTGAGTATCTATGTTAGAATTGCTATGTTTAGGTTCTAGGTTTTCTATTTCTATGTCTGGCCCGGGTGTGATTCCCAATCAGAAGCAGCTGTCGCTCATTGTCTCTGATTGGGGATCATCCTTAGGTAGCCCATTGCCTGCTGTGTATTGTGGGATCTTGTTCCTGTTCGGCTGGTATGTGTATAGCCCTTTGGACTTCACGTTACGTTGTTTCTTGTTTTGTTGTATGTTTATTGAGGTAATAAACATGTACGCTTTTCACGCCGCACCTTGGTCCGACCCGTCTCTCAACGTTTGTGACAGAAGATCCCACCACAAAAGGACCAAGCAGCGTGCCGAGGCGGAGCGAATAGCTTTGTCACAGGTGGGCGAATGGTGGTCATGGGAGGAGATATTCGCTGGGAAAGGACCCTGGGCGAAGGTACAGGCCCTGGCAAGAGAAGATCAACGACAACGCCAACGGGACCAACCGTTGAGGAAGCCCGAGAAGCAACCCCAAAATTGTTATTTGTGGGGGCTTGAGGGGTGGTCGGGGATCGAGAGAGAAGAGCCCCGACCACTGCACCCGGTGGGGTTCCAGTTGGAATGGGAACAGTTTTACACGGAGGAGTCGGAGGATGACGACGACGATGAGTTTCTGTTCCCTAACTCGTGGGGTCTCCTGGAGGAGGATTGGGCGTGGAGAGAGAGAAGGACTGGAACAGTCATACACATCCAACGCCAGTTCCCAGCCCGGTAACGCCCCGTGCCTGCTTCTCGCACCAAGCCAGTGGTGCGTGTTCCCAGTCCGGTAACGCCCCGTGCCTGCTTCTCGCACCAAGCCAGTGGTGCGTGTTCCCAGCCCGGTAACGCCCCGTGCCTGCTCCTCGCACCAAGCCAGTGGTGCGCGTTCCCAGTCCGGCACGGCCCGTTCCAGGACAGAAACACGCACCTAAAATGGAGTCAGCAGGTACAGTCGGTCCGTCCGGATCTTGGGAGGAACGTATCCAACGGCAGGCGAGCTGTAGTGTAGTTGGATGCTGTAGTTGCTGCCAAAGGTGCTTCAACAAAGTACTGTGTAAAGGGTCTGAATACTTATGTAAATGTGATATTTCCGTTTTGTATTTCTAATACATTTGCAAAAATTTCTAAAAACCTGTTTTTGCTTTGTCATTTAGGGGTATTGTGTGTGGATTGATGAAAAAAACCATGTAATCAATTTTAGAATAAGACTGTGACATAACAAAATGTGGAAAAAGTCTGAATACTTTCCGAAGGCAATGTAGGTTAAAAACTTCCATTCATAGGCTAGGTTGTAGCAACCTCATGATGGGTATAGGGAAGAGGGGTATAACTACTGGGTGAGAATGAGTCAGCTTGGTGCTCATCTCTTCTACGATGCCATCTTCAGCTACTTTCTGAGTCTGATTTTCCAACTACAAACTAGACTACCTCTGGCTTCTGCCGATGTCATCATTTATACATTACAGAAATAATAGATGAAGAGGAGGAGGAGGAGGAGGAGGAGGGAGAGGAGAGGTAGAGGAGAAGGAGGGAGAGGGGGAGGAGGAGGGAGAGGGGGAGGAGGAGGGAGAGGGGGAGAGAGGAGAGGGAGAGGGGGAGGAGAGGAGGGAGAGGGGGAGGAGGAGGGAGAGGGGGAAGAGAGGAGAGGGAGAGGGGGAGGAGAGGAGGGAGAGGGGGAGGAGGATGCTGCCTTAAGCAGGCAGCCCCTCTCATTTTGACAGTCAAGAGCTGGGACTCCGGAGCTTACTTGCTTCTCTCATCTTCTCCTCTCCTCCTCCCCCTGATTGAGTTTGACAGCTGAGATTTATGCCAGCTGTATCTTTCATATAATGTCCATGATCTAATATACCACTTGTTCACCAAATCCAATTTTTTAGATCAAATTTTTTTAAGAAGGAGCTGCCATGTGTCTGTCTCTGTGTCTTTCTGTGTGTGTCTGTCTGTCTGTCTGTCTGTAATGAAGGAGCTGCCATCTGTCTGTTTGTGTCTGTCTGTCTGTAATGAAGGAGCTGCCATGTGTCTGTCTGTCTGTCTCTGTGTCTTTCTGTGTGTGTCTGTCTGTCTGTCTGTCTGTAATGAAGGAGCTGCCATCTGTCTGTTTGTGTCTGTCTGTCTGTCTGTCTGTAATGAAGGAGCTGCCATCTGTCTGTCTGTCTGTCTGTCTGTCTGTAATGAAGGAGCTGCCATGTGTCTGTCTGTTTGTGTCTGTCTGTGAGACTGTAACCATTCGTGTCTATCTCTGTCTCCTCCAGCTGGACCTAGCCCTGGAGGCCAAGGTGAACACCCAGAAACAGTCTGTCATCCTGGAAGAGGAGTACCAGGTAGGGGCCTGGGTCTGGAGGGACTCCTGCTGTGTCACCACCTGACTTCTAGCCTGCTCCTACGTCTGTCTGTTTGTGTGGTCTTGTGTGACACACACTCGACAATGGCCACAGGAGTTGACAAGACAGTACGAACAGATCTGGGACCAGGCTACCTGACAGCATCATTATGTTAGACTAAAGCCCCCTAACCCTGTTGTTTGTCCTGTCCCGACAACAGCAGCTGAAGGATGTAAACCTGGAGGAGTGGAGGAACATCAGAGGGAAGACTCCAAGGAACACCAGGAGCAGGAGCACAAGGCAAGGCAGCGTGATGATGGAGGTGGTGGTGGTGGTGGAGGTGGTGGTGGTGGTGGTGGTGGAGGTGGTGGTGGTGGTGGTGGTGGTGATGGAGGTGGTGGTGATGGAGGTGGTGGTGGTGGAGGTGATGGTGGAGGTGGTGGAGGTGGTGGAGGTGGAGGTGGTGGAGGTGGAGGTGGAGGTGGTGGTGGTGGAGGTGGTGGTGGTGGAGGTGGTGGTGGTGGTGGTGGTGATGATGGAGGTGGTGATGATGGTGGTGGTGGTGGTGGTGGTGGTGGTGGTGGTGGTGGCGTCAGAGAGACTCAACAAATGCCAATTATTCAACCTTCTTCCGAAGTGTACCCTTCCACACTCCGAAGTGTACCCTTCCACACTCCCTCTCATGGTGGAAACCCACTCCAGCCAATGCTTACACTGACCAATCCAATGCTTACACTGACCAATCCAATGCTTACACTGACCAATCCAATGCTTACACTGACCAATCCAAGGCTTACACTGACCAATCCAAGGCTTACACTGACCAATCCAAGGCTTACACTGACCAATCCAATGCTTACACTGACCAATCCAATGCTTACACTGACCAATCCAATGCTTACACTGACCAATCCAAGGCTTACACTGACCAATCCAAGGCTTACACTGACCAATCCAAGGCTTACACTGACCAATCCAAGGCTTTTAAAACTGTAATGGGGAGTGTTTAACCTTTTACCGCAGTGGGCTGAGTCAGGGTCACACAGAGTGATTCTTTGTAGTCTTAAACAAATCTACTTTGAAACAAAAGTATATTTACGTCATTTAGCAGACGCTCTTATCCAGAGCGACTTACAGTTAGTGAGTATATATATATAGATTTTTTTTTTTTTTTCATACTGGCCCCCTGTGGGAATCGAACCCACAACCCTGGCGTTGCAAACGCCATGCTCTACCAACTGAGCTACATCCCTGCCGGCCATTCCCTCCCCTACCCTGGACGACGCTGGGGCAATTGTGCGCCGCCCATGGGTCTCCCGGTTGCGGCCGGCTGCGACAGAGCCTGGATTCGAACCAGGATCTCTAGCGGCACAGCTAAGGAGACCACTGCGCCACTCGGTATACGCCTCACACACATGGTTATGGGCTTACAAAAAATAAGACACCTGTACCATGTCAGATAGAGAGTTGAAATGTATTACATTTTGAGTTTGCATCCCAAGATTACACTTTATATACATCAAAGCAGACCGAAATCAAAGCAGACCGAAATATAACAAAAACGTTGGACATAGAAACACCAGATTTTCTGTTGCTTAAAAAATCAAAAATGCTTATTAATTATGAAATTATGAAAAAATATTAATAACATTCCACCCATGAGGCCACTAGGTGATTTGACGGCAGGAAAGGGCTACTTCAGGAGAGGGATGGTTAAATGGGACATAGAGGAGGACGCCACAGGGCTGGAGAGGAGGACGCCACAAGGCCAAGTTATCATGAAGTTATCAACAGAACACCACAGGGCTAGAGAGGAGGACGCCACAAGGCCAAGTTATCATGAAGTTATCAACAGAACACCACAGGGCAGGAGAGGAGGACGCCACAAGGCCAAGTTATCATGAAGTTATCAACAGAACACCACAGGGCAGGAGAGGAGGACGCCACAAGGCCAAGTTATCATGAAGTTATCAACAGAACACCACAGGGCAGGAGAGGAGGACGCCACAAGGCCAAGTTATCATGAAGTTATCAACAGAACACCACAGGGCAGGAGAGGAGGACGCCACAAGGCCAAGTTATCATGAAGTTATCAACAGAACACCACAGGGCAGGAGAGGAGGACGCGACAGGGCCTCTCACCATTATCAATAAAAGGGGAGGTCTGCATTTTTTGGGGGGTATGATATTTATGCCTCTAACTTTCTCAGTCATCATTATTATTATTATTATCCGTAACCATGGTAGCATCAACATTAATTTAGAAGTGTTCAGAAACATATTATATTCTTATTTACAATAAAAGTGACTCCAAAATGACACAATTCCTTATTTACCATTAATTTCTATTGGACATTACTTAATCCGAAAGACAACCGAAACAAAATGCAAATGCATCCAACAAGTTTGTAGAGTCACAAGCTTGATGTAGTCATTGCATGCTAGGAATATGGGACCAAATACTAAACCTTTCACTACTTTAATACACTATAAGTGAATTTGTCCAAATACTTGACACCTTCAAATTGGGCACTAGATACATACATACATACACTGAGTGTACATAACATTAGGAACACTTGCTCTTTCCATGACATAGACTGACCAGGTGAATCCAGGTGAAAGCTATGATCCCTTATTGATGTCACCTGTTGAATCCACTTCAATCAGTGTAGATGAAAGGGAGGAGACAGGTCAAAGAAGGATTTCTAAGCCTTGTGACAATTGAGACATGGGATTGTGTGTGTGCCATTCAGAGGGTGAATGGGTAAGAAAAAATATTTAAGTGCCTTTGAACGGGGTACGGTAGCAGGTGCCAGGCGCACCTGTTTGAGAGTGTCAAGAACTGCAACGCTGTTGGGTTTTTCACACTCAACAGTTTCCCTTGTGAAAACAAGGACATTTCTAAGTGACCCCAAACTTTTGAACGGTAGTGTATATATACTGATACTGTAGGGCCTTGTAGAACCAGTCGCTCTGCCCTACCACCCAATGGCAATACCCTGTAATCCCAATTGATAGGGTAAAATCTTCATATGCCAGGTCTAATTTTTACAGGGTCAAACAAAACATATTTTCTGGTAACATTCCCTAAAATTCCTAGGTTTTCCAGAAATCCTGGTTATAGGAAATCGTGCTTATTCCTTCCTGATTCCGGGAATCTTCCAACCGGCAACCCTAAACTGTACTGTATGTGTCTGTCTGTTATCTGGGGTTTCCCTGACTCCTAGTGTAGTAGTATCAATCCTCTGATCAGCTGTCTACTCTGTTTCTCTTGCTCCAGGGAGGGGAGGGAGGTGCAGAGGGGTTTTGACACAAAAACCAAACTAGTTTTGGCTTCCAGCTTTGCCTTAATGCTTTTTCGCTCGCTGTTTCATTGAATCTACTTTTTGGCCGTCGTGGAAAGGGGGGCTGATGTCATGGAAAGGGGGGCTGATGTCAGGCTGTTCACTCCAGCCAAATCATATCAGATCTACCCCTTTAAAAAGCTTTGGGTAAAAAAGAAGAACTACTACATGACACAATGGCCCAGTTCTCTAGCTAGCAGACCAGCCTGTCTCTGCCCTGATGTCAGACAAGACAGTCTCTGCCCTGTCAGACCAGCCTGTCTCTGCCCTGATGTCCGACCAGCCTGTCTCTGCCCTGTCAGACCAGCCTGTCTCTGCCCTGATGTCAGACTAGCCTATTTCTGCCCTTATGTCAGACAAGACAGTCTCTGCCCTGTCAGACCAGCCTGTCTCTGCCCTGATGTCAGACAAGACAGTCTCTGCCCTGTCAGACCAGCCTGTCTCTGCCCTGATGTCAGACAAGACAGTCTCTGCCCTGATGTCAGACCAGCCTGTCTCTGCCCTGATGTCAGACCAGACAGTCTCTGCCCTGATGTCAGACCAGCCTGTCTCTGCCCTGATGTCAGACCAGACAGTCTCTGCCCTGATGTCAGACCAACCTGTTTCTGCCCTTATGTCAGACCAGCCTGTCTCTGCCCTGATGTCAGACCAGACAGTCTCTGCCCTGATGTCAGACCAGCCTGTCTCTGCCCTGATGTCAGACTAGCCTGTCTCTGCCCTGATGTCAGACCAACCTGTTTCTGCCCTTATGTCAGACCAGCCTGTCTCTGCCCTGATGTCAGACCAACCTGTCTCTGCCCTGATGTCAGACCAGCCTGTCTCTGCCCTGATGTCACAAAGCCCTACAGTATCTCTCTCTGTCTCTCTCTCTCTCTCTCTCTCTCTCTCTCTCTCTCTCTCTCTCTCTCTCTCTCTCTCTCTCTCTCTCTCTCTCTCTCTCTCTCTCTCTCTCTCTACTCTCTCTACTCTCTCTACTCTCTCTACTCTCTCTACATCTCTCAATTCAATTTTCAATTTAAGGGCTTTATTGTCAGACCAGCCTGTCATTGCCCTGTCAGACAAGTAGATAGTAAACAAAAGTGAAATAAACAATAAATATTAACAGTAAACATTACACTCAGAAGTTCCAAAATGAAAAGACATTTCAAGTGTCATATTATGTATATATACAGTGTTGTAACAATGTGCAAATAGTTAAAGTACAAATGGGAAAATAAATAAACATAAATATGGGTTGTATTTACAATGGTGTTTGTTCTTCACTGGTTGCCCTTTTCTTGTGGCAACAGGTCACAAATATTGCTGCTGTGATGGCACACTGTGGTATTTCACCCAGTAGATAAGGGAGTTTATCAAAATTGGGTTTGTTTTCGAATTCTTTGTGGATCTCTGTAATCTGAGTGAAATATGAGTCTCTAATATGGTCAAATATTTGGCAGGAGGTTAGGAAGTGCAGCTCAGTTTCCACCTCACTAGTGGGCAGTGTGCACATAGCCTGTCTTCTCTTGAGAGCCAGGTCTGCCTACGGCGGCCTTTCTCAATAGCAAGGCTATGCTCACTGAGTCTGTACATAGTCAAAGCTTTCCTTAAGTTAGGGTCAGTCACAGTGGTAAGGTATTCTGCCACTGTGTACTCTCTGTTTAGGGCCAAATAGCATTCTAGTTTGCGCTGTTTTTTTGTAAATTCTTTCCAATGTGTCAAGTAATTCTCTTTTTGTTTTCTCATGATTTGGTTGGGTCTAATTGTATTGCTGTCATGGGGCTCTGTGGGGTCTGTTTGTGTTTGTGAACAGAGCCCCAGGACCAGCTTACTTAGGGGACTCTTCTCCAGGTTCATCTCTCTGTAGGTGTTGGCTTTGTTATGGAAGGTTTGGGAATCGCTTCCTTTTAGGTGGTTGTAGAATTGAACGGCTCTTTTCTGGATTTTGATCATTAGCGGGTATCGGCCTAATTCTGCTCTGCTCAAATCTCTCTCTCTCTCTACTTTCTCCCTCTCTCTCGCTCTCTCCCTCTCTCTCTCTCTCTCTCTATTTCTCTCTCTCTCTCTCTCTACTCTCTCTCTCTCTACTCTCTCTCTCTCTCTCTCTCTCTCTCTCTCTCTCTCTCTACTCTCTCTCTCTCTACTCTCTCCATCTCTCCTCCCTGTCTCCTTATCCTAATGTTGTCAGCCAGCCTCAACTCATCTCCAACCAGTCTAAAACAATAATACAACTGGCATAATTCTCCCCATGGTCCCTCAGTTCAGAGGAAGCTCTCAGTACTCCAAGAGTTCTTGACAGTGGAAGACTGGTGTCAGAATGATTCAACAGTAGCCTGCCGGTCCCAGTCCCAGATCGGTTTGTGTTATTGACTATCCGGGACCACCAGGCTATTATGGTGCCCATAATGGTCCAGATGACAGTTAGCCTGGGTCAGCCTAGCCTGGGTTGGTTAGTTTAACACATAAAGATGTTGTGAGGATGCATGACTTGGGTTGGCCCTGGCTAACTGTCACCTGACTCGATCCGATCTGAGAAGTTTGTTTGTTCACACTGTCACATGCTCTTTAATTTTTCTATCAACTATTCATGCGATGAGACTAAGAAAAGGAGAAATCAAATTCAATATTTACCACATCTAGACGCTGCTCGACAGGGCTGGATATTTACAGCATCTAGACGCTGCTCTATACTGCTACACAGGGCTGGGTTACTAATTAACTCAGAGAGGAGAGGGAGAGCTGAGTTCCCATTTTAAAGCTACAGTCTGGGATTCGTTTGCCAGCAAAATGGCAACGCCGGCCCGGCACTTGTTTTGGTATACTGTTGTGGAATGGATGGGGCTGGGGAAATCTTATGGCACCCGTCTCAAATTAGTTAACTCAAGTTAACTAACCCTGGTGAAAGAAACAGACTGAAATACATGAAAGAAATAGACTGACTGAAGTTACTTGTAAGACGATGTTAGAGTGGAGTTGTACCCAGACTAAAGACTGTAGACCATGTTAGAGTGGAGTTGTACCCAGACTAAAGACTGTAGACCACGTTAGAGTGGAGTTGTAGTGTACCCAGACTAAAGACTGTAGACCATGTTAGAGTGGAGTTGTACCCAGACTAAAGACTGTAGACCATGTTAGAGTGGAGTTGTACCCAGACTAAAGACTGTAGACCATGTTAGAGTGGAGTTGTACCCAGACTAAAGACTGTAGACCACGTTAGAGTGGAGTTGTAGTGTACCCAGACTAAAGACTGTAGACCATGTTAGAGTGGAGTTGTACCCAGACTAAAGACTGTAGACCATGTTAGAGTGGAGTTGTAGTGTACCCAGACTAAAGACTATAGACCATGTTAGAGTGGAGTTGTAGTGTACCCAGACTAAAGACTATAGACCACGTTAGAGTGGAGTTGTACCCAGACTAAAGACTGTAGACCATGTTAGAGTGGAGTTGTAGTGTACCCAGACTAAACTGTAGACCATGTTAGAGTGAAGTTGTAGTGTACCCAGACTAAAGACTATAGACCATGTTAGAGTGGAGTTGTACCCAGACTAAAGACTGTAGACCATGTTAGAGTGGAGTTGTAGTGTACCCAGACTAAAGACTATAGACCATGTTAGAGTGGAGTTGTAGTGTACCCAGACTAAAGACTATAGACCATGTTAGAGTGGAGTTGTAGTGTACCCAGACTAAAGACTATAGATCATGTTACAGTGGAGTTGTACCCAGACTAAAGATTATAGACCATGTTAGAGTGGAGTTGTAGTGTACCGAGACTAAAGACTGTAGACCATGTTAGAGTGGAGTTGTAACCAGACTAAAGACTATAGACCATGTTAGAGTGGAGTTGTACCCAGACTAAAGACTGTAGACCATGTTAGAGTGGAGTTGTACCCAGACTAAAGACTGTAGACCATGTTAGAGTGGAGTTGTAGTGTACCCAGACTAAAGACTATAGACCATGTTAGATTGGAGTTGTAGTGTACCCAGACTAAAGACTATAGACCATGTTAGATTGGAGTTGTAGTGTACCCAGACTAAAGACTGTAGACCATGTTAAAGTGGAGTTGTAGTGTACCCAGACTAAAGACTATAGACCATGTTAGATTGGAGTTGTAGTGTACCCAGACTAAAGACTATAGACCATGTTAGATTGGAGTTGTAGTGTACCCAGACTAAAGACTATAGACCATGTTAGAGTGGAGTTGTAGTGTACCCAGACTAAAGACTGTAGACCATGTTAAAGTGGAGTTGTAGTGTACCCAGACTAAAGACTGTAGACCATGTTAGAGTGGAGTTGTAGTGTACCCAGACTAAAGACTATAGACCATGTTAGATTGGAGTTGTAGTGTACACAGACTAAAGACTATAGACCATGTTAGATTGGAGTTGTAGTGTACCCAGACTAAAGACTATAGACCATGTTAGAGTGGAGTTGTAGTGTACCCAGACTAAAGACTGTAGACCATGTTAAAGTGGAGTTGTAGTACCTGGGATAGGATAAAGTAATCCTTCTACCCCCCCCCCCCCCAAAAAAAAAAAAAAAAGTGGTTATCCTACTGGCTATAGGGTGAATGCACCAATTTGTAAGCCGCTCTGGATAAGAGCGTCTGCTAAATGACGTAAATGTGCCCTTGAGCAAGGCACTTAACCCTAATTGCTCCTGTAAGTCGCTCTGGATAAGAGCGTCTGCTAAATGACTAAAATGTAAATGTAAATGTTAGAGTGGAGCTGTAGTGTACCCAGACTAAAGACTATAGATCATGTTAGATTGGAGTTGTAGAGTACCAAGACTAAAAAATATAGACCATGTTAGATTGGAGCTGTAGTGTACCCAGACTAAAGACTATATACCATGTTAGAGTGGAGTTGTACCCAGACTAAAGACTGTAGACCATGTTAGAGTGGAGTTGTACCCAGACTAAAGACGGTAGACCACTTTAGAGTGGAGTTGTAGTGTACCCAGACTAAAAACTATAGACCATGTTAGAGTGGAGTTGTAGTGTACCCAGACTAAAGACTGTAGACCATGTTAGAGTGGAGTTGTACCCAGACTAAAGACTGTAGACCATGTTAGAGTGGAGTTGTACCCAGACTAAAGACTGTAGACCACTTTAGAGTGGAGTTGTAGTGTACCCAGACTAAAGACTATAGACCATGTTAGAGTGGAGTTGTACCCAGACTAAAGACTGTAGACCATGTTAGAGTGGAGTTGTAGTGTACCCAGACTAAAGACTGTAGACCAGGTTAGAGTGGAGTTGTACCCAGACTAAAGAATATAGACCATGTTAGAGTGGAGTTGTAGTGTACCCAGACTAAAGACTGTAGACCATGTTAGAGTGATGTTGTAGTGTACCCAGACTAAAGACTGTAGACCATGTTAGAGTGGAGTTGTAACCAGACTAAAGACTGTAGACAACGTTAGAGTGGAGTTGTACCCAGACTAAAGACTGTAGACCATGTTAGAGTGGAGTTGTAGTGTACCCAGACTAAAGACTGTAGACCACGTTAGAGTGGAGTTGTAGTGTACCAAGACTAAAGACTGTAGACTATGTTAGAGTGGAGTTGTAGTGTACCCAGACTAAAGACTGTAGACCATGTTAGAGTGGAGTTGTACCCAGACTAAAGACTATAGACCATGTTTGAGTGGAGTTGTAGTGTACCCAGACTAAAGACTATAGACCATGTTAGAGTGGAGTTGTAGTGTACCCAGACTAAAGACTGTAGACCATGTTAGAGTGAAGTTGTAGTGTACCCAGACTAAAGACTATAGACCATGTTAGATTGGAGTTGTAGAGTACCAAGACTAAAAAATATAGACCATGTTAGATTGGAGTTGTAGTGTACCCAGACTAAAGACTATATACCATGTTAGAGTGGAGTTGTACCCAGACTAAAGACTGTAGACCATGTTAGAGTGGAGTTGTACCCAGACTAAAGACTGTAGACCACTTTAGAGTGGAGTTGTGGTGTACCCAGACTAAAGACTATAGACCATGTTAGATTGGAGTTGTATTGTACCCAGACTAAAGACTGTAGACCATGTTAGAGTGGAGTTGTAATGTACCCAGACTAAAGACTATAGACCATGTTAGAGTGGAGTTGTAGTGTACCCAGACTAAAGACTGTAGACCATGTTACAGTGGAGTTGTACCCAGACTAAAGACTGTAGACCATGTTAGAGTGGAGTTGTACCCAGACTAAAGACTGTAGACCATGTTAGAGTGGAGTTGTAGTGTACCCAGACTAAAGACTATAGACCATGTTAGATTGGAGTTGTATTGTACCCAGACTAAAGACTGTAGACCATGTTAGAGTGGAGTTGTAGTGTACCCAGACTAAAGACTATAGACCATGTTAGAGTGGAGTTGTAGTGTACCCAGACTAAAGACTGTAGACCATGTTACAGTGGAGTTGTACCCAGACTAAAGACTGTAGACCATGTTAGAGTGGAGTTGTAACCAGACTAAAGACTTTAGACCACGTTAGAGTGGAGTTGTACCCAGACTAAAGACTGTAGACCATGTTAGAGTGGAGTTGTAGTGTACCCAGACTAAAGACTGTAGACCACGTTAGAGTGGAGTTGTAACCAGACTAAAGACTGTAGACCATGTTAGAGTGGAGTTGTAACCAGACTAAAGACTGTAGACCACGTTAGAATGGAGTTGTACCCAGACTAAAGACTGTAGACCATGTTAGAGTGGAGTTGTAGTGTACCCAGACTAAAGACTGTAGACCACGTTAGAGTGGAGTTGTGGTGTACCAAGACTAAAGACTGTAGACTATGTTAGAGTGGAGTTGTAGTGTACCCAGACTAAATACTATATACCATGTTAGAGTGGAGTTGTAGTGTACCCAGACTAAAGACTGTAGACCATGTTAGAGTGGAGTTGTAGTGTACCCAGACTAAAGACTGTAGACCATGATAGAGTGGAGTTGTAGTGTACCCAGACTAAACTGTAGACCATGTTAGAGTGGAGTTGTAGTGTACCCAGACTAAAGACTGTAGACCATGATAGAGTGGAGTTGTACCCAGACTAAAGACTGTAGACCATGTTAGAGTGGAGTTGTACCCAGACTAAACTATAGACCACGTTAGAGTGGAGTTGTACCCAGACTAAAGACTGTAGACCATGTTAGAGTGGAGTTGTACCCAGACTAAAGACAGTAGACCACGTTAGAGTGGAGTTGTAGTGTACCCAGACTAAAGACTGTAGACCATGTTAGAGTGGAGTTGTACCCAGACTAAACTATAGACCACGTTAGAGTGGAGTTGTACCCAGACTAAAGACTGTAGACCATGTTAGAGTGGAGTTGTACCCAGACTAAAGACAGTAGACCACGTTAGAGTGGAGTTGTAGTGTACCCAAAAAAAAGACTGTAGACCATGTTAGAGTGGAGTTGTACCCAGACTAAAGACTGTAGACCATGTTAGAGTGGAGTTGTACCCAGACTAAAGACTATAGACCATGTTAGAGTGGAGTTGTACCCAGACTAAAGACTATAGACCATGTTAGAGTGGAGTTGTAGTGTACCCAGACTAAAGACTGTAGACCATGTTAGAGTGGAGTTGTACCCAGACTAAAGACTATAGACCATGTTAGAGTGGAGTTGTACCCAGACTAAAGACTGTAGACCATGTTTGAGTGGAGTTGTACCCAGACTAAAGACTGTAGACCATGTTAGAGTGGAGTTGTACCCAGACTAAAGACTGTAGACCACATTAGAGTGGAGTTGTACCCAGACTAAAGACTGTAGACCATGTTAGATTGGAGTTGTAGTGTACCGAGACTAAAGACTATAGACCATGTTAGAGTGGAGCTGTAGTGTACCCAGACTAAAGACTATAGACCATGTTAGAGTGGAGTTGTAGTGTACCCAGACTAAAGACTTT